>NC_061107.1:94823913-94828913 GCF_015104395.2 Macrobrachium nipponense
AGGCATAAGGCCAAGTACTGGGACCTACGAGGTCATTCAGCGCTGAAACGGAATTTGACAGCGCAAGTTTTCAAAGGTGTAACAGGAAGAAAACTTCGCAGTTGCACTATGAATCAATTGTTAGGAAATGGTGGAAAATAAGCTGGAAGGAAGAGAATATGAAAGGAAATACAGTAAAAGGAACGAAAGGGGTTGCAAGCAGGGGCAGAAGGCACGCTGCAAAGAACTTTAAGTAATGCACTGGCGGCACTAACCGCCCCACCCCGCCCCCCTCCCTACGGAGATTCATCGTCGAGAAGAACTTTGGAACAACCAACGTAGAAATAACCGATAGCGGTTTCGATAAGCAGATACTGTATCTCAAGACCTTGCTGTATCTTTGAGTCAAGTTCGTTAAAAAGTTATTGCCTTCGAAGACGTTCGGGTGTTGTCACACTGATTATTTTGCAACAACGACAACAATGTAACATTAGTAAGCCAAAGAAACAGAAAATCTTTACACGTCCTCAAGAAACTTGATATACCAGCTACATACTAATGACAGGAAGATTGTAAGACGAATAGAGAAGACTAAACAAATGCCGCGGAAACAGCAATGCTCCCCTCAGAGAAGGTCTCCTCCCTAATAATAATAATAATAATAATAATAATAATAATAATAATAAAATAATAATAATAATAATGGACAAAAGAAATCTACAGTTATGTATATATACACATAAATTTAAGGCTAAATCTGTGCAGACAAGGAGAATCGAACAGTTTCCCGATAGCTTTCTGTACAGATTTATCTTGAGATAAATGTGTATATATATAACCGTGAATTTGTTTTTCTAATAATAATAATAATAATGCTCTTAAGTGAAAAAAATAATAGTATAACTTAATACTTATTAGGACATGTTTTAATTATCCGACCTGGCGTCACATAGCCAAGAACTTTCCCTCTGCACAATTCTCCCCTCCTCTCCATTCTATTTCTTGACGTCAGCATTCCCTCGTCAACAATAACATGTTATATATATCACCCTTATTATCGTCCGTAACCACCTTCTCCTTTATCATCAGAGCAGATCCTTTGTCTCATTTGCAAATATATCTCCCTCTTCACGTCTCTGAACTCCAGTCAAAAGGCGGGGTGAAGAGATTGGTAGAGATAGGAAATGTATATATCAAGTGTGTGTGTGTGTGTGTCAGTATGAGAGAGAGAGAGAGAGAGAGAGAGAGAGAGAGAGAGAGAGAGAGAGAATGTTTTACCTGAATATGGTGGAGTCAGGGTCCTTCCATTTTCAGTTATATGATGGCATACATTTCCACTCAGTACTAATCAGTTAAGTCTTGCTCATTTTTTGCTCTCTCTCTCTCTCTCTCTCTCTCTCTCTCTCTCTCTCTCTCTCTCTCTCTCAATGCAACCAGCAACTTGTTCACTGGCAGCCATGGATGTATTCACTGCTTAGGTCAGCAGTGACACAGAGCCTGGATTTTTAATGAAACACAATCTTGCTCTTCCCGTTCCATTCCCCGGGAGACAAAATCCTATGGAAAAAAAAAATCCCCGAACTTAACTCCTCCGTTAAAACGGACCCCAAAGAGGAGACTCCACGCCGGGTCGCGACCCAAAGCGACCCAAATTCCAGGTTGGAATCGCGAAGAATTACGGGGAGTGACTTAAGGGAAATGACCTTTTTTGGCCGTAAAAAGCGCATGTAACGAATGGCTCAACTCAATTAAAATGAAAACAACGTGTAATGTCTCTCATTCCGGGAATTATTCCGGGGCCAAATGTTTTGGAAAGTGATGAACGAGCGGACAGCAACTCGGAGTTTAATACTCCACCAACAACTTCTAGTTTCATGAATAAGTCTGACTAACCAGCGATGGAAGAGGAACGGGATGGAAAGATAAACTGAGAGAACAGAAGGAACGAAGGAAGGAAGGAGGGGTATCCTTGCATCGAAGAATCGACGAGGAGGAAAAGAAAAAGAAAAAAAAAAGAAGGAAACAAGAGCAAGTTAAAACAAGGCGTGATCCAACCTCCAGCTTACTCGGACACGTGCAAGGTTTTCCCCTTATGAGTTAGTTGTAAACATTATATTCCTAACTTTTAACGTAAATTAAAACGTGCTTAAATCTATGGTCAAATAGAGCCTTGTTTCACCAATGAAAATTTAAATAAATGCACTACATTGCATTACATATGATTTCTCTGTACTGTTTAACATGCATATTATTTACTTTTTACATTTTCATTTTAATAAATAAATCATAAACTTCCTATCCTAAAATTCCTGTAACTTCAACTCAACGAGAAACACATTTTTTCACACCTTTTTAGGCTCTTCCAAAGACCTTTCCTACCCCCAACAACAACAACAACAACAAAATAGTTTGTAGGCTTACTCCCCGAGTAAGCAAAAAGATGTTAGACAGCGTGGAAAATTAGTTATGACAAAATTGTATAAAAACTCCCTCAATCTCTCATTACTAACCAACACTTTTTTTTTCTCTCTCTCTCTCTCTGTTTCTCAATGACAAACAAGTTGTGGGGAGAGGGGAGGGGGGCTTAAGGAAAGGCTCCTTCCAGCAATAAATCGCCTGCCTGCAATTTCAGGAATGTGAGGAAAAGACATAAACAAAAGTTCCGCGATACAAATGCCCTTTATACTGCTTCTCACAGCCCGTCCTAATGCGGAGCTAAGCACACACTCATCGTAGATTTTTGTCTCCAGAGAAAGAAAACGGAGAAGGACAGGAAGCAACGCGAGAAAGTGAGAAAGCGTTTTGCAACTGATAACATTTCAATCATCAGTGAAATAAGCAAGAGTACACATTCAGAAATACAGTACTAATGAAATATTTATAAGTAGGGCGTCAATTTACACTTGTCCCCAATGGTTTACACACACACAAACACACACACATAAACACACACACACACACACACACACACACACACACATATATATATATATATATATATATATATATATATATACAATACACATATATATATATTATATATATACATATACAATATTTATGTGTGTGCATGTCCGTCCGTGTATATGTACAGTGTACAATATAGCCTAAAAATTTTTGTTTAATAAAAAGAAAACACACGTAATTTAGATTTTAGAGTTCTCCAAAGCGGGAAAATTTTATGACGAGAGATCCAAATATTTTAGGACTCGTACCGATTTATAACGCCTATATATTCCCTTGAGAAAAAAAATAATAAATAAAAAAAGAGCGAAAATAAGTATAGAATAAGGAAAAACAAAAAGTTAATTAAAGAAGAGTAGAGGTCACTGATATAGAGAGAACAGGACGTTGCGGAACAGAACCCAAAAAGAACGGAATGCGTGTTCTTCAAATATTCCAAAATGGTTTTTAATGAAAGCATCTCAGGAGGATGGAATGTGGACACTCACACTCGCGCTCCTTTAATCTTAAGGGACGGGATCTTACTTAACTTGATCACCTGTATTTACGGCCACTTGAAACTGGATTGCAGCTAACTTCACTTGAAACGAAACAGGCGATAAAAGAAATCTATTCCAATATCTCTATTATAGTAGATTCACATCAACCGTGCATTTGATGTCTAGGCCCGTCCCTAACGACGCTCCTGGTTGGCTGTAGATAAGCCAGTCACAGGGCTGGAAACTCTGTCTCTCTCGAGAGAGTTCACATGGGCAGGATGTGTGTTCCACCTCTCCTGAGGTATAGGTTTGAAAGACGTATCCCTCAGCAGAGGAGAAACACACATCCTGCCCAATTGAACTCGAGAGAGAGACTGAGAGTTTCCAGCCCTGTGACTGGCTTATCAACAGCCAATCAGGAGCGTCGTAAGGGACGGGCATAGACATCAAATACACGGTTGATGTGAATCTACTATAGTTCATGTTAGTTATGAACAAGTGCCACAGATAAGGAAGTGGTAAAACACTTACTTTTCAAAACTTTTCGCTGTACTTGACATGAAAAAAATCTAAGGTTTTATTTCGTTTTTTTTTTTTATTAATTATACAATAAAAAGGAACATTCCTGTGAACTGCACGTCGCGAGTAGATAGTGTGTATATATGTATAAATGTTTGCATTTATACAGATTATATATAAATATATATATATATATATATATATATCTATATATATACATCATTTATATATGTGTGTGTATGTGTATATATATATATATATATATATATATATATATATATATATATATATATATATATATATATATAATTTGGTATATAATAAATGTAATAATTATGAAATGTATATATACACATGCAGGAGAACAAAAGTACAATCACGGAATTTCTCAAGACAGCAACCAACAAGAACAAAGAATGCAAATCCTACGTCGGATACATACCTCTCTCTCTCTCTCTCTCTCTCTCTCTCTCGCCTCATCTCTCTCTCTCTCTCCTCTCTCTCTCTCTCACGAGATCAAAAAAGCAATTTAAACTAAACCCACAGCAAAGTTGAAATTCTTGGGGTTCGGTTTTCTCGACGATACCTCGAGATGCGACAAAAAAAAAATATGCAAAAGTTGGAAGAAGTATCTTGAAAGAAAAGAAAAAAAATGAAAAAAGTGGGTCGGGATTTTAGGGATAAACATGTGTTAGATGTGGAGCCTCATAGCGAGAGTCAGAACAACTCACAACTCAGAGAGAGAGAGAGAGAGAGAGAGAGAGAGAGAGAGAGAGAGAGAGAGAGAGAGAGAGAGAGATTGACATTACAAACAGTTAACCTGGACAAATGTATAAGGAAAGAGAAAAAAAAACTTTTACAGAAACAAACACATCACCGTGAAAGGTATATTTCTATTGCCGCGCCAAAAACATAGCACTGATTCCATCAATTTCTAAGACTTAGATCTATTATAGGCAAGAAGCGATACTAGCACTATAATAATCACAATAATCATCATTACTGATTACAGCTAACCCGAAGAATAACAAAAGAATCGGACGATATCTCTGCAAAAAC
>NC_061107.1:94831413-94836413 GCF_015104395.2 Macrobrachium nipponense
AACCGGCTCAACAAAACCAGCATAAAAACTACTTGAGCAAATCAAAATAAAATTCAACGTTAAGAAATTTATACTACTACGGCTCCATAAAACCTATTGCGAACGTTAAAAATATAAATAAGTATAAATGCAAATTCTAACCACTGCAGGAGTTTTATAAAGTGAAATACAATACTATGTAACGTGCGGTTTGTCTAATTATACAAAGGAACCAAGAAAAAGATGGAAAATAAAGATATTTGTTATATCATGAAACAATTTCTGTTCACTCCCGTTTTAATGCCTTTTATGTCCTCAAGATTGCACTCAATTTATGTTCACGTAAGTCACTATAGTCCGCAGGAGACATTGATTTAAGGCTACTAAAAAGGGGCGGCACAATCTCTGTAAGTCCTTGTGTATAATATATACAACCAAATATTTATATTTATTATGGGCATGGTCTGAAATATAAGCAAGCGCTAATGCTACCGCGATCGTTAAGCACAATAATAAGAAACCCTATGTGATAATGACAGCGCCTTTAAACATTATACAGAACCAAAATAACTCTGCTACATAATCCACTACATGCCACAGCACTACAAAACATTTCCACCAAATTAATAGCGATACCCGTGATCACCGGCAGAGTCCAATACCATAGTACAACCTATCAAGAAATAATGGCTTGTACTGCATTAGCGACACGGAACAATATGTCAAACTGTATTTACAAGACTTGACATCGAACTCCGCATGCAAACAAAAATGTCATCCCCGGCAACACTTCACCGCACAGCTATTAAATATTACAATATTAATCAACGAAAGGCGAATGAAACTACGTCGCTACGAGCGAATCATTCTATCAAATATCATCACACGAGGTGACACCCAGATAAACTTTCAACGACTAGGCTATCAAACGGCAGCGGGTGACTAAAACACCATCGCGCGACGAGACTATCAAATATCAGTTAATGAAAGAGCCGTCAGAATAATCTCGTCACGCATAGAGATATCAATCACAAACGGGACGCATAACGCGCAGCCATAAACAACGACGCCATCAAAAATCAAATGAAGATCAAATATTCGGAGCGGCGCCCGGGTATACCAATATAAACAAGAGCGCTACCGAATGCCGTGTGGAGACTATAATATCTCTTCACACAAAAACATATTAAAATACCAGGCAGCGCAATGCAACCGAAGACTGGGGGTTAGCGGAAATTGTTTGACCTTAACTCCCCTCACTTTTATAATTTAATATCCTACGGCTCAATGCAGTATGGGCGGTTCAGGAGGAGGAGGAGGAGGAGGAGGAGGAGGAGGAGGAGGAGGAGAGGAGGAAAGGAAGGAAGGAAGAAGGAGAGGAGGAGGAGAGGAGGAGGAGGAAGAGGAGGAGGAGGAGAAGTAAAGGAGGAGGAGAAGTAAGAGGAGGAGGAAGAGGATACCTCCATGGCTCATAAAGCCTCCAATAAGATAGCTAAAAGTATTTTACAAATTAACCTCATCAATGATTTAATAACAATTTCTTGAACAAAACCATTCGGACCAAACCAAAGTCACGCAGTTTAAAGGAATTTTATCGTATTCATTGTATCAGATATCAGGGTTAATCGAACTGATATCCACTTTACTTTTAAGATTATAAATCTAATATAAGGTGGATATTGAACATTATACCTTATACCTAAGGTACATGATAATGTCCACGAATCTAAAATAAAGTATATGAGCCCATTATTCATCTCAAGCAAAGAACTCTACATCCAGACTAAACCAACTGAACTTCTATACAAGTCGAGGAATCGTAACCCTCCTTATGAATTTTAGTCTCATTTCTCAACCGCATCCATTAATGACGCAAGTCCCAAGTTTTGCCTTCAAAGAACCACGGCCCCTCCCTCCCTTATGCTCGTTACTCCCGTGCTTGAAGCTTTAAGCGCTTTTGTTTGTTCTTTGTTCGTTTTATTGCATTATCCTTTTCATCCTAAGCTGCACGGCATTGTGCCTCATGCTATTCATCAGGTTGCTTTTGTCTTCTTCCTACTTACAAGTCTTTACTGTACCTTGCACTAATTTTCCCTTCACAGTTACGAGCAAATCTCTTGGGCGACCCTTTCAGTCTATAAATGCGACTGGGTCGTCCTGATTATAGTAATGATAATAATAATAGAAGACCATCTTTTAAAAAAGTAATTGAAAGTGATAACGACATCACCTGCATTCAGTTTTTATAGTTTTCTCTATCTTTCCCATAAAAAGATAGAGAAAACTATATAAACTGAATGCAGCCGATGAAGCTATTGAAAAAGATAACTCTATCAGCTACATTCAATTCACATAGTTTTCCAGAGAGATAGAGAAAACTATAAAAGCTGAATGCAGCTGATGCAATTATCACTTTCAGTAATAATAATAATAATAATAATAATAATAATAATAATAATAATAATAATAATAATGTTTTATTAAAAGTAATTGCTGCCTAAGCTGCGTTACTTTTATAAAGGTTCTTCTTTTTTTTCTAATTATTGTTTTCTCATTGTTGGTTAAACTGGTGACATGCCAACCTTCGGTGCGATGCTCACCAGTTTAAGCAACAATGAGAAAACAATAATTAGAAAAATAGAGAAGAACCTTTATAAAATTAACGCAGCTGAGGGAGCAATTACTTTTAATAAAACATGTTTAAAAGAACGTTTACGTCCAGCATACAATAATAATAATAATAATAATAATAATAATAATAAATAATAATAATAATAATAATATAATAATAATAATAATAATAATAATAATAATAATAACCTACCCATATCTTCTGCATAAATCCATAAATGGTTGGACTTGGCTATTTTAATGCATTTTTTTTTTTTTGAGTTTTGAGCTCATGAAAACGAAATATGCCATTAAAATGTACATCATCTAATATCATATCATTACTCAAACTGAACAAACATTCAGGAAATATGGAGGAAAATACATAAATGTAAATGAAGAAACGCACAAGTACACATACAAAACGAAAATGCAAGTCAGTAAAACTGAGGTGCATTGGCAACTTTCAGGTAGAGTGCAAGTCACCATTCAAGAAAAGTCTATTAACATAACTGTCTTGCCATGGCCTAGTGTGACTAGAGCAACCACGCCCATCTTGTTCTAAGCACCATAAAAGCTTTATACCTCACCCTCTACAAGAGATCGAGTAGACGGAAGAACAGAGCTGAAGATAGAATTTTTGCCTAGGCCAAGCACTGGGACCTATGAGGTCATTCAGCGCTGAAACGGAAATTGACAGTAATCGGTTTGAAGAGTGTAACAGGAGCAAAACCTGGCAGTTGCATTATGATCAACTGTCAGGAGAGGGTGAAAAGCAACATGGAAGTAAGAGAATATGAAAGGGGGTACAATAAAAGGAACAGAAGAGGTTGCAGCTAGGGACCGAAGGCACGCTGCAAAGAACTGTAAGTAATGCCAACAGTGCACCTCATACTGATGGCACTAGCCCCCTACGGAGAAGTAGACGGTGTGCGAAACCTCATAATAAACAGTTTATACTCTTAGCTTTTTTGTACCCTGATCAAGGTCGTTCTTCACTTCATTGACCACAGGTAAATGTGGGAACAAAAGGATAGCCGATCCTCTCATTAAGGAATATGCCTCATACATCACTGGGGACACCAGGTGGACATCAGCGAAAGATAAGACACTCTGAAAGGGAATATCCATAAGCCTAATATCTACACAGTACATATCAAGGGCGTTCGGAGACCACATAGCCTCGCTAAAGCTGGGCAACGCAACATCAGCGACCCCCCGCCCCTCCCCCCAAAAACCCCTATCCCAGAAAAATCCAACATTCCCTACTCTCCATAAACTTAAATTCTGCATCACCCAAAATCTAAAAACCTGTTTCCAATGACGACACTCGCCTCAGGCGATTTGATTTCATTTATATAGACTTTTAGGCATCCATGCCAAGCACTGGGGCAACTAAGGCCATTCAGCGCTGACGCAGAAATTGACAGTGAAAAGGTGTGAAAAGCGTACCTGGAGGAAAACGCACAGTTGCACAATGAATCAATTGTTAGGCGACGGTGGACATAACTGAGGTACAGTAAAAACGAATGAAAAGGATTGCAGCTAGGGGTCGAAGGGACGCTACAAAGAACCTTAAGTAATCGCCTCTGGTGAGATTTCCGTAAAAATCGACATACTCATATACCATCTCATGTAATCCTGGCGCCCACAAACAAAACAAAAAAAAAAAAAAATCCCACTTGTCTTTCGAACTCTAGCATGACCTTGACCTCACCCGGAAAGTTGGCAATGGCAGAGTATACATGCCAAATATGAAGTCCCTATCTCGTACAGTTCAAAATGACGACCAAAGAAAAATTTGTTTGACCTCTGACCTTTGGCTTTGTCCTTAAACTTAACCTCACTCTAAACATCGACCTCATTCGTACAGTAAGCATGCAATTATGGAGTGACTAGATTGGATACTTCAGTATGACCTCCGAGATGATCTCACTCTGTACATCGAATTCATGAGTAAGTGTGCATGCCATAGACGCAGTGACTATCTTGTACAGGTCAAATTTCATGGCTAAGTCAGATGCCTTCGTGAAATTTGACCTCGGAAGCATGAAACTCACCTCAATCTGCACATCTCTTTCCTTCGTGGAAAGCATCCCACATATAAAGTCGCGATTTAGGAGTCACTATTGAGTGTAGTCCAAAAGTTATAGTCATCGTGAAATATCCTTTTGACCTTTGCCCACATAAAAGTTAAAATCTTATTCCTCCCAAAATGGAATCGGTGGTTGCGAGTCGTAACGCCCACACTGGTAAAAGATTCGTAAAAAATGACAAATGATTCATTGCGTGACCTAGGTATATAAAAGAAAACGTAAATAATGAAGACCTGGGTTAGTCTAAGAACAACCTTTACTTAGAATATATGAAACAAAGGTAGCAAAGTAGATAAGTAACCCGGTTCTCTCATA
>NC_061107.1:94841413-94848913 GCF_015104395.2 Macrobrachium nipponense
ATACCTGCTCCTTATATTATAGTTTATATTTTAGAACCCTTAATATAGGCCAGTTAATCAATCAAATTTAATCATATATTAAATAGTTAATATAATATTTTATTTATAATCATATATATATTATATAGTATATATATATATATAATAATATATATTATTATATTATATCTTATATATATATTATTATATATATATATATATATAGATATTGGCTCTTGTATTTACTATTCTATTATTTTTTAAGAACCTTAAGTAGCCCGTATATCATATATATATAGATATATATATATATATATATATGTATATATATTATATATTATATCTATAAATATATGTACATAGAATATATATTATATCTGGCCTATATTAATGGTTCTAAAATATAGACTAGTAATACAAGAGCAGTAATAAAAACAATTTAAAATGCAAGCAAAACTTGAGAAACTATTTCTAACAAAAATATAGCCATTTAATATCTGAATATGTATATACCGGAATTAATTATAAAATGTCTCACTGAATGCTCAAGGCATGAATGGAATCCTCAGGCAAGGAATGGAATCCTTAGGCAAGGAATGGAATCCTTAGGCAGGAATGGAATCCTTAGGCATGGAATGGAATCCTTAGGCAAGGAATGGAATCCTTAGTCATGGAATGGAATCCTTAGTCATGGAATGGAATCCTTAGGCAAGGAATAGAATCCAGAGGCATGGAATGGAATCCTTAGGCGTGGAATGGAATCCTTAGGCGTGGAATGGAATCCTTTGACATGAATGGAATCCTAGGCATGGATTGGAATCCTAAGGCAAGGATTGGAATCCTAAGGCAAGGATTGGAATCCTAAGGCAAGGAATGGAATCCTTAGGCAAGAAATGGAATCCTTAGGCATGGAATGGAATCCTTAGCATGGAACGAAATCCTTACGCAAGGAATGGAATCCAGAGGCATGGAATGAATCCTTAGGCATGGAAAGGAATCCTTAGGCATGGAAAGGAATCCTTAGGCAAGGGATGGAATCCTTAGGAATGGAATGGAGTCCTTATCCTCCTTAGGCATTGGAATGGAATCCTTAGGCAGGAAAGGAATCCTTAGTCATGGAATGGAACCTTAGGCAAGGAATTGGAATCTTAGGCATGGAATGGAATTCAATAGTCTGGAAGGAATCCTTAGGCAGGAATAGATCCAAGAGGCATGGAATGGAATCCTTAGGCGTGGAATGGAATCGCTGGCGTGGAAATGGAATCCTTAACTAGTAGAGTGAATTAGGAATAACCAGATAGAGAAAGGATTGAATCCTAAGGCAAGATTGGGATCCTAAGGCATAGGAATGGATCCTTAGGAAGAAATGGAAATCTTAGGAATCGAATGGGAATCCTTAGCAAGGATTAATCCCAGAGCATGGAATGGAATCCTTAGGTGTGGAATGGAATCCTTAGGCATGGAATGGAATCCTTAGGCAAGGAATGGAATCCTTAGCGAGCGCGTGTAATAACTCAGCAGCTTGAAAAATAATAAAAGGAATCATAACAATTATTAACGCTACCCAGCATCAAGAATACATGATCTGCATCCGAAACTCTTCATAATGGAATAATAATGACGACAACAGTGAGTCACAAGGACCAATGTGACGTCACTGGGCTTAGGAAAGGTCTGCACGTAACCCGATGGTTGTGAATATTTGACATCCGATCTCATTTGTAATATCCTGAAAGGGGATATCCGAGAGTGCTACTAATGAATTATTCCGTTCTGGGAATGTAAACACCAGAGTTATACCAATGTAAATGTGATGTAATTTTGGTAAAATATAATTATTACAAAAACGTTAGTAAAACTCTAGTGATATCAACGCTGCTTTCCGGCTTAGCCTAATTGTTTCCTGAGAGAGAGAGAGAGAGAGAGAGAGAGAGAGAGAGAGAGAGAGAGAGAGAGAGAGAGAGAGAGAGAGTAAAACTCTACTGACTCGTTTATTACGGAAATCAGCTCATGGCAAAATAAATTCAGTAGAAAATAAGAAAAAGAATTTTGAACTTCCGCTGACAGGTATATTCGCATTTTTAAATATTCTTCTTTATTTTATCGCCAGCACAACAGACAGATGTACATTAACCCTCCATAATATAGGTTCCTTAGAAAATACAAAACTAAAATCATCATTCGAATACGTTTTTATCCTTCAGCGCAGGATAATCATGAACAAAGACCTCCCTACAGGTTTGTTCTATTCCAAACATATATTGGCAATCATAAAATATTTCTTTTTATAAATGTTATTATCCTTCAGCAATAGCTACGGTCAGGAAAAATGTATTTCTACATATTATATCTCTTTGGAATCTTTTCTAAGAATCAAGGTAACAGAAAAATATGAGAGAGAGAGAGAGAGAGAGAGAGAGAGAGAGAGAATAGCTGTCCTTCAAGGTGAATTACCTAAATACAAAAAATAATAAGTTCCGCTACAAAACCCTTGTTTGCTAACAATCAAATAAACCTCAGTCTCTCATATGAAAGACGCCTGAAAGAATTAGCACACGAGAAAAATGGCGGCAAATCGAGACGAAACGGTCATAATTTGCCAACCATGACCGACCGTGATATTAAGCCAGACAAACACGCGCCGAGATTATCGTGACAATCCGCAGACTACGGCCTTCGAAAAGAGACATCATCTGGCTACTACACGATGCAAACTGACCAATTGCACAAGGCAAACCGGTGTAAATGAACCAATCAGGGCGAAGCAGTATAATGACAGGCCGGTCCGGTCCGGTGCAGGACCGTCAATGACCATAGAGTTAACCTGAATAACATCGACCTGTTTGTTCGTTGGAGGTAAAACTACCTACCGTTCGTCATGTTGGGTCCCCTTTAAAAAACCTGAATGAAAAGGGTAAGCTACTTTTTTTTTTTTTTTGCCCCACTACTTTTTATATACTTCAGTCATTTGCTATTCAGTGTTCATGGATGTAAAGAAGAGTACTCATATTTTACATTCCTGCCACATTATCTCAATAATGTAAATTCCATCATCACCAGTGTCAGAATAAGTCATAATTAAATATAAAAACAGAACTGTAAACCTACAAAACCGTACCTGATATTCATCAACGAAATGAACAAACAGGACGAGAGTGTTCACGAGAGATATTACTATCCGATCAGGGACACAGTACCATGCCACAGAGAGGAATGGGGATTGGGGTTTGGGGAGGGGGGGCTGGATAAGAGGGAGAGGGTGAAGCAGCAAGAGGATTGGAAGGATAGCAGAGAGGGGAAGCGAAGAAGATCTCGCCAAAACAAGAGAGAGAAAAGAAAGGCCCCAGTGAAGGACGACGTCTCGTATATCCGGGAGAGGACTATGAAAGGTGCATTTAAATAAAGTTACTCTTCAGGAGTCCCACAAGGAAGGTCGTTGTCCTCCCTGCCTGATTTTTTCCTCAAACACACTCGAGTGTTTGAAAGGTTCTCTTTACCTCTTAGCCACATCTAAGAGGGTTCAAATTATAAGTCAAACACAGTTGAAAAACATTAAATTCGGGATACAGATGTTTTACAGCACTTTTTACGAGCGAGTTTGTAAGAGTTGGTTTAAGGTTGTATTTCATAGTTCCTAGAAGGCTCCTTTAATATTTCTTAATGATGATTACTTCTAATGCTGAAAAGCTATGACATGAATGTCGCATCTCTCGCTCTCTCTCTCTCTCTCTCTCTCTCTCCTCTCTCTAAATTAGCCAGATTTACATAAGACTGCTTCCGTAATCACAAAAATATAACCCACTGAATCGAAGTAATATGGCTGCACGGTCATTCCAGAAGAAAACAAGTAAAAAAAGCGCCGAAGTTTCTTCGGCGCAATCGAGTTTTCTGTACAGCGTATAACGCTATATGACTCTCTCAGCCACAGTCCATGAATCTCTCAACCGTGGCCCCTGAAACGTTCAGCCACAATCATGGCTAACTTTAACCTTAATTAAAATTCAAAAAGAAAGAAAAAAAAAACTACGGAGGCTAGAAGGCTGGATTTTGGTATGTTTGATGATTGGAGGGTGGATGATCAACAGACCAATTTGCATTCCTCTAGCCTTAGTGGTTTTTTAAGATATGAGGGCGGACAGAAAAAGTGTGGACGAACAGACAAATAGCCATCTCAATAGTTTTCTTTAACAGACAACTAAAACCAAGGGGAAGACGGAGAAAAGAGGCCAAGAAAAAGAGAAAAAGGAAAAGAAAAACACAATCCCCTAGGAAGAGCCAGGAACTTCTGAACATTACACTAATGGCTAGCGTCACGTAATGCTGCAATAACAATGCAGTAACATGAGACTCAAATGTGCCCTTTGCATTTACAAATTCTCAGAGGTTCCTTTGACCCTCTTGCTACGTCCCTCTCGTTTTCTTACCGCTGTAATTTAGCAGAGGAAATTACTCAACAAAACATCAGAAGCCAAGACCCTATTTATCCAACTTCTTCCCATCTGATCCTCAGCTTGTCGAAATCAATCGTTCATTCCACATTTGTTCAAGTTTTATAAAAAGTAAAAAATTCTAAATCACTTCCAAAATAAAATCATCCTAGACAGGACTTCAACTTTGGCTCTTTCCAAGAATAGCCCTCGGGCGTCCAGATGCCGTATAGTAAACGGTGTGGCCGGTTTTCCACTAAAACACAGCCACCATCCTCAAAGTTTGATTATTTAAGAACAGGGTGCCGGAGATTGCCGGTTTCCTGCAAAGGACAAAGGTCTGCTCGTTAGTTGGTTTGGGAGTAAAACGGGACGGAGGATCTGGAACACAACCTTGTAATCATATGATACACACACACACACACATACACACATATATATATATAATATATATATATATATATATATATATATATATATATATATATAACGCATTTCCTTCTTATAGTATATTCTTTTGTAGTGTATTGTTTGTATGGAGTTTTTACGTTGCATGGAACCAGTGGTTATTCAGCAACGGGACCACCAGCTTTACGTGACTTCCGAATCACGTCGAGAGTGAACTTCTTTCACCAGAAATACACATATCACACACCTTTTTGTAGTGTATCTTGCGTGTAATCCACGACTTTACTCGCTAAACTTTTATTCAATAAAACTGAAGACTACTACCACGCCCCTCTGGTTCAGTTTACATGAAAAATTGGAGCCGTCTTTAGTACCAGCCCCTTGGTTTCTTTGTTTGTACGGTGTTTTTATGTAGCATGGAACCAGTGGTTATTCAGCAACGGGACCAACAGCTTTACGTGACTTCCGAACCACGTTGAGAGTGAAAGTCTATAACCAAAAATGCATATCTATCACACCCCAGTGGAATGCCGTAGAATCGAACTCGCACCCACCGAGGTGGCAGGCCAAGACCATACCGATCACGCCACTGAGGCGCTCCAGCTCCTTGGAAATGAACATAAAACCTAAAGAAAAGACTAAATATCACAGACACAAACAGAAAGCATAAACGTAAACAAAAACATAAGCAAGAAACGGTACATATGACGACCGGCGACCGGCAGGAACCAGTCTGCAGTAGTAGTTTTCAATTTTACCCTTCTTTCCCCTTCCGTCGCCTGGGGATTTTGAACCATGAAGGCACAATGACCCATTGGGATTCTGATTCAGATCTGACCCCTGTGATTGCGTGAGAGTGTTCCAGAATCAGGACTGCCAATGCTGGGTTTTTATTAGAACCCTGGATAGGTTTCACTATTTTGGTACCCTGTTAAAGGTGCGTGGGGTCAAGCTCGACCCGAGTGCCTGGAAAAATTTGTGAAAATTAAAAAACTGTAGCTATACTGTACATTTTAATTTCTAAAATCAATTTCACCATTGCCGAACACTACTGAAAAGATAAATCATACCCATCTACAAATTAAATATTTATTACAAATATATTAAAGATCCTTCTGGGTTTCTGGGCTTTTATTTTGAAAATAGTCTGAAATCTGGGTTTTTCAAGACCCATCATGGTTTTTGGGTTTTCTTTTAAGAAAAAATCTGGGTTTGTTAAACTTTCAACTAAGTACCAATATCTGCATAAAATATTCCAGAATACTGGTTCAAGTTGAAGAATATAAATGATGGACTTCATAGTCCGAAATATGATTTGGTATCGAGTTTTAAGAATAATCTCACCATCTTATCACATTGTTCTGCATGTGCGGAAAGAATATTTCCACTAATGAACTGTGTTAAAACGAAAAACACTAATTCATTAAAAGCCGGAACTGTGAAAAACAGATTTCTTGCATAACAGTCTATTACATGGGACAATATAAGATGCACGACGTGGGAACCCAGCCAACAATAAATCAACGACTTGGAAGGAGGATAAGTGAGCAAATATCATTTGGAAAGAATGGAAGAGCAAAAGGAAAAGAGAAAGTCGTCGACATTGTCAAGAGGAAATGTTGAAGAAGACTCAGAGGAGGAGCTTTAGGAGGCTTTATCATTGTGTCATGTATGTAGAAGCAAGGTCTCGAGACCTTGTGTAGAAGTAAGTAAAATTCTATTATTTTCCATTTAAACTAGATATTTCTGTAAGCTGGGGTTTTTCATATGAATCTGTTTTTTTTGGAGGAGAGAGGAGAGAGCGAGAGAAGAGAGGGGATGATAGGAGGAGATTGGAGAGAGAAGGGAGGAGAGAGAGAGAGAGAGAGAGAGAGAGAGAGAGAGAGAGAGAGAGAGAGACTTCCTGAAAAACTCATTGGCAGTTCTGTTCCAGACTCTCCATTTAATTTGACTCCTGGAACAACTAACCAGTCAACGCGTTTATGCTTTTGTCCTTTTTTTATAAAAAATAAAGTAAAAAAAAAAAAAAAAAAAAAAAAAAAAAAAAAAAAAGGTGCTATTTTCCAACCAATTTCAATTTTTCTCATAATGATCAAACTGTTTCTAGCTATAACGTGTGAGCAAGGATGAAGGACAGTAGGGCTGACAGTATAGTACATATAACAAGGACAGGTACATTGAGCACGAACTTAATAAACCTTGTTAATAGTCGAACCCCATCTTTAAAGACCATACGCTTTAACCTTGAAAGATAATCCGGTAATTGGATAATCTAAAAGGCTTCCAGAAGTCGCTGAGTGAGCTTGTGAACTACTTACTACCCTAATCGAAAGGGTAAACAAACTCCAGTCTGATGTCATGAAATTATCCATATAAACAGCAAAATATAATAAAGGGGAAATGGCACGATAGATAAACCACCCACTACGAGAGAAAATATAACAGACGAGGACGAGAATGAAATGCGAGAAAATATATTGGGAGATCACGCCAAAACAAGTCAACGTAATGACGTCACACGGAAACCCTCTAAGGAGGCACGAAGGCTCAACTGTCAGAAGAACGCTCGCCTTAAAATGCCTTTCATTCCTCCCATTACTATCATACCGCAGACATACTAACTCGATTACATATCTGCACTGCATCTTTGCACTGGAAGTAATATTTACATTTCCATCTTAGCTAC
>NC_061107.1:94853913-94873913 GCF_015104395.2 Macrobrachium nipponense
TTTGTCCTTCAGTGAATCGTAATGGTCACTATATTTCTTGATTAATGAATTGTTTGAATATTTGTCACTCTTTACTTGGGCTGGGTTTTCTTTATTTGCCCGTGCTTTTCTTTAACTAACTTGACTGAGTCACTTTCTTCACATATATGTATTGTTTTGTGAAAGCTTTCTTGGCTGCGAATGAATGGGGGTAACACATAACAACAGATATCATGAATACAACTAATGGAAAATTATATATATATATATATATATATATATATATATATATATATATATATATATATATATATATATAATATATATATATATATATATATATATATATATATATATATATATATATATACACTGTACATACATACATATAAACCTATTTCATGTATATAAAAAGAGATCCACTACACTCCCACACAAGGTGAAGGATTGCATCGGCAGAGCTTCTGCCCTTCACATGTGGTGAGGAAAAGTTGGTTGCCTTACATCGAAAAATGAAAGGGGCTTCGTCTTGGGTAACATTGCCGCTAGTCGGCAACGAAAGAGCGTACTCCCGTCAAGCAACACCAGACGCGGGACTCTTTTGACGCCCATTATATATATATATATATATATAATATATATATATATATATATATATATATATATATATATATATATATATATATATATATATATATATATATAATATATATATATATATATTATATATATATATATATATATATATATATATATATACACACAAACACACGCACACATGTATATCTCTGTAATATATGTGGGTTGTCTAAATATAATAACCACAATACAATATGTATCTAGTAAAAGGTGACCAGTATATACATTCTTATGTATTATATACAAACGCGCGCGCCCACACACACATACACATACATATATATATATATATATATATATATATATATATATATATATATATATATATATACGTATATATATATATATATATATATATATATATAAATATATATATATATATATATATATATATATATAATATATATATATATATATATATATATATATATATATATATATATAATGCGTTCTCTGAACAGTAACGCTGAGGTAAATTGGGTCTGGCAAGCAAATGTGCAGGGGACCGATCGAGTTACACGAGATGCAATTAACATTCGTATATATCCATGGCGTTACGAAACACCAGGGTGGAAACGACTTCTGGAGCCATACCTTCCAAATTAAATTTGTATTTGTATTATACCATCAAACTTGATGCTCAAACTTATCCACAGATCGATTCCTCAAGAAACCAGTTTCATGGGAAAAAATCCGAACGTTTTGTGCCCTTGTTTCTTTGAAAAGAGTTATAGCGAAACACCCTACAATAGTTATAGCAAAACACCTTACAAATGCCAAGTCGCTTGCTTTTCCGAAGAGACAAAACCAACAATCCTTTTTATAAACAAAGTGGTGGAAGTTCAGTAACTGCGAGTGAAAACATATAAACGTCTTCCTACCGGGAAAGAGATATTGGAGTCTTGTGTTATTCGAAAACAAGAAGAAAGGCATTTTCGTTTTACCTGGATTAGAGAATGATAGTAATGTATGTGTCAGAAAAATGGGAATGAAGATTTTACCGCTAAAAATATAACGGGTATTCGCGTTATTTGCCTTAAAAAAAAAATCTTTCCTGTTTCAGAGCAGGAAGGAATATGAGACTATTTTAAGTTACTCCACAAAAACCAGTATCGAAGTCATGGTACAGGAGAAATGGAAAGTAAAGAATTAGCTACAGTTATATTAGATAAGATAAAAGGTAATATATTATTATATATTCCAAGGTCCTGTAAATAGGAATTAAATATACCATGTTTCTGGTGACTAGACTTTAGTAATACATCAAGATATTTCGAAAACTAAAATTGTATTATTGTAATTTTTCTATGATACAAAAAACATATATTCTAAGTTTCTGCAGAATAGGAATATGCAGTGATCTAAGCTACTGTTGATTGAAAAAAAAGACAGCATTTTATACTGCTAAAATATGAAAAAATAAAGCTCCTGAATGGAAAAATTTAATATTCCGATGAATACCGAACACATAAATAGTATATTACTTATCAACGGCGTACGGAAGGACTAATATTTTAGGTTAAAACATAAAGAAAAAAGTTTGGCATGTTATTTCTGAATGGAAAAATACAAGTCCAATTTAATATTGAATGAAACAATATATTTCACGTCAATGATGAGTGAAAAAATATAATGTTCAGAGCTAACACTGCATCAAGAAATATATTTACTGTAATACTGAATGAAAAACACATTCCAAATTAATACTGGATGGCAAAATCTACTCTACATTAATCCTGGAAGGAAAATACAACACATCATATTAGCGCTGAATGGAAAAATACAATATTCAAAGTTTTATTGAATGTCAGTTTGTCCTGAATGAAAAATATAATCCACATAAATGGTAAATAAGATAAATACATATCCCATGCTTGATGCTGAATTATATATAGTATATATAATATATATATTATATATATATATATATATATATATATATATATATATATATATATATTATAAAATAGTATATTCAAAATTACTCAAGAGAAAAAATCTACGATATTCTAATTTGATGTTGTAGGGGAAATGTACTGCGTACTACAGTTGAATGGGAAATGCATTATTCAAATGTTTCTTTGAAATCTGAAATCTTGAAATCGAAGTTGCTGATGGAAGGAAAAATGTAACATTCCTAGATAAGCTTACAGGATATTTTTATACGGAAAAATATATCAAGACAATTCTGAGACGAAACGTATTCCACGTTTATGCTGGACTGAAAAAAATATATTCCACGTTCTGCTGAATGGAAAGATATAATATTCCAGGTATTGCTAAATGGGAAAATGTAATACTCCGCAATTGCAGATCAAAAAGACCTTATTCCAAGTTATTGCATGAAAAAAAGTGTCTTATATTACGACAAAAAAGAGCGAGGATTTTACGAAAGAAAAAATGGCATGTGTCCGGCGTTTAATGTCACTTTCTATTCCACGGTGGCTGCAAATCAAGATCATGGTCTTGACACACTTGGTGGCAGGTATTCATGTCGATTCGACCATTGCACAGCGTCAGATGGTAATTGCTGTGTTTAGTCTATGCAAGACCCGTTTGTGTAAGCACGCACACATATATGCATGTTCACGCTTCGTAAGTCGGTTAACAGTCTGAGACGTACTATGCAAATAATTCTTTTTCTCTCGCTTTATGATAGTGATGCTATCGAGGAGATATTCCTCCACTTGGATAAAAATTAAAATATATATTCAGATGATACTCCAGGGTCAAAACTACTTTGCAAGCTCGCTTTGCACTTACACTTTAACAAGATTTACCTGCCTCAGTACCTGTAACACAATTGCATCAAAATTAAACATCAAGTCCGATGGGACGATCAGCTCAGTGCCATGCACCAGCGAAACCTTGACGAACAAAGGGAAAAAGAATGGACTATTAATTGCCTTCTCTCTCCCTAGTTTCCTTAGCTTTGTCAGCATTTCAGTCTCACTGCGAAGTGTTTCTTCCTATTTTCTTCTAATTTTTAATGGAAACTAGACATTCATATTTTAAAATTCTGATCAACTGGAGACATCTCACGTGATTTTTGCAATTCGAGTTTGCTATGGAAAGGAGAGATCTAAGAACACACCTTTGTGTTGTCAAAATTTTACACTTTCTTCAGATTGTGCAGCGCTGTACATCAAGTAAAACTACTAAACATGCAAGCACGCTGAAACACACATGCAATGCTATATATATATATATATATATATATATATATATATATATATAATATATATATATATAATATATATATATATATATATATATATATATCCTACGCGTAATGATATGAAGCTACTGTCTTGCACGGCATGGCAGCGCAAACTTTCGTATACTGCAGATGAACTTTGCCCTTTGAGGCATGAGCTAAATCTCACTTTTTCTTCGTATGCTGTTTATCCCGAAGTCGTTTCTCTCGCTCTCTGTGAGAAATATTTTTTTAAATAAAATACTACGACAGTTACAATATAGGCCTAGGTTTTGTCTACCACGATAAAACGCAGTAAGATGATTATGCAGTAAAACTAAATTATGATTAAACAAGGGTTTCAAAACTCACGTTCATATTCAACTAGTGCTACAACATACTTGAGATTCACGAGAACAATAATTCATACATGAATTCCATTCTTAATAAAAAGTAAAGCCTAAACATCGAAGCCCTATGATACCACCTCTCTTGGTAATAATAAAGTAGGTTACTCGTTACCAGCATGATTATCAGTAAACATCACTGAAGCACAGCCTTTCGAAACTAGGCCTAAGATACCATTTATTCTTGGTAATAATAATGAAGCCTACTCGTTACCAGCATGCTCAAAAGTAAACATCACTAAAGTACAACCTTTGAAAACTAGGTCATAAATATTCCCAGTAACCCCAACCATTCCTACACGACACGGATTTACACGTGTTCGGATTTAGTGAGTGAGCGCGAAGGAGATAAATAACAAAAAGTAATACTGACGATACGAGAGTAAAAAGTTCGGGGTTTCACTTTCGTTTCGACCTCAGGCAGAGGGACTCCCCCTCTCACACCCTAAAACATATGACAACACATACGCTACGCTTCGCACTGTGGTGCATATAAACAGCGTGACCCAGTGCCTTAATATACTTACACTAAAGGGCAAAAGGCTAACTTTCATTGGGAAATGACCCGTCTCCGTCGCTTACCTGACCCAAGTTCGAAAACCCATGAGTTGAGGCTATTTCTTGAGCTGCATTTGCTCCTTCGGGAATGTGAACAGCGAATTGGTTGTGAAACACATCTCCCGGGTTAGTACTTCGCGTTTCCCGATCTTCCGAGGCACCGATCGTCGAGATAAGAGTAGCAAGTAATGCTACAAACTTCAGTAAATTTGTCCGGGTCATGATATTCACTTAGAATGGCCAACGTTCACAGTACACATGACAATCTCATACTGAACGGATCAGCTGCTTGCCTCCACTATACTCTCCATTTCACTGACTACTTACAAGTTTGGCCGCTAGAGGCGCTCTACATCAAAACAAATCATTACTTCACCCATTTTCTTCTTCACGCGTTTTCTGTGAGATTTCGGGGAACACTTTCAGTTTCGATTTGACGAAATTGTTATAATTTTCAAGTTCTTACTTATTCATTGCCTGTATTCGCTGCTGTATGAATTGTTGTATAAAATATCATATACTGGAGCAATTTTTCAGCTTCTATTGTAGCTGTTCAGGCTATTCGCCGTAACAAGAGTAACAAATGTGTGTATTCGCTGCTGCATAAACTGTTGTATAAAATGCCTTTATATTGGGGAGTTCTTCACCTTCTATGGTAGACTATCGGGTTATTTAGAATATCAGTTAATTTATGTCTATAGAAAATATAACATATTCAAAGTGCACACCTGCAAGCCCGTTGTTTTAAAGCATTTGATTAAATTAATATTGGATACCTACACTTGCATTCTTATTTCAGGTTTATAGCACAGTTAAACTGTTGCTACTTTTTGTTGTTGTCTTCTTCGTTTCAATTATCTTCAAGATTTTTCGGATGATAAAGTCTCTTACAAGCTTTACAGCCTCCGCAGTCAGTTAATTGCGTCTAATTTCAGACTGTACGGATGTCCCTTCTTGTGATAAGATCTGTTTCCACGTACTTTACGTAGCTTCTTTTTCAAAGGAAACCTTTCCTCCCAGCTAGTTCAATCTTCCAACGCGGATGACTTCAGAGATTCTTTCCAATTGTCTAGTCTGTCTATTTAACTTTATGTAGACTCTTTCTATTTTCAGTGTGGTAGCTGAGGCAGTTATATTAACCTTTGTCTAAGATTAGATAATGCAGGTCTTTGTGTTAATTTGCGGAAGTGTCCTTACATTTAGTTCGAAAGCTGCGTCAACTGACTTAAGCTATCGTAGTTCTGTTGCTGCATTTGTTGCGTTTTAAGTTCATATCTTTATGATATACCATTTGACTTGTATTTGCTATTTATCATTTTCTGCGATGTTCATCTGTAAAACAATAATGATAAGAATGATAAAACTCACTACAAAGCAGAATAAAGGAAATGACTGATTTTCATATCCAGGAAAATAGACGTCTCCCGTTACAGTATGAAAATTATTCAGAATTCGTCAAGCCCGTCTTTTGATTCTTTCTCACTCTTGAGAAAACAAATTAACATTCTCAAAAGAAAAAAGAAACTGGTTATTAATATTAGCGATAGAAATTTCGGTGGTCTCCAAATGGGACTAATGCAAGAGTTCTAAAAGGCCTCAGTTCATGGACGTAATTACATACACACACACACACACACACACACACACACACACACACACATATACATATATATATATATATATATATATATTACTGTTCTTGTAACTACGGTTTCGTTTTTGCATCAGCATCAATATTTCACTTTTATTTTTGCCAAGATTTTTGTTAAAAGAAATTTTGAAAGAATACGAGATATATACCAATAACTCTAACATTATCATCGAGTGACTGTTCTTCATGCTTATTCCTGACCTACAATTCTTTTTTACTTTTTTTTACATAAATCCTTATCTCTGCAAAAATAAAAGCAAAATGTTGATCCTGATGCAAAAATGAAACCGTATTTACATGAACAGTAATTTTTACCAATGAAACCCATTATTGTCTCAAGGCCTTTGAGCTTTTACAAACTAGGAAAACATAATTTTTATGTTTTTTATATGGATCAATCGTCGTTTGCTTGATATTTTTATCTCCATTTTATATTACTTCTGGTCTCTACTCTGCGGATGTTTACTAAGCATACTATCGGTGCATTTTTCCTTTCTGTATTTGAATATGTTGCTAGAATCGAAACTTAATAGTAAGAAGCCATCTCCAATTCAATGTCAAGAGAATCATCAATTCGCTTCTTATTCAACAAATTACTGTGGTGAATATTATTGCGGTGAATATTCAAAACCATCACAAATATACAATTTTGTACTATTTCAACGAACTGTTGATGATCTCAACCGTTGGTGATTATCCAACCACGAGCAGTGTCTGACAGACCTGGTGGCCAGAGGGCAAGATGATCGTCTGCAGCAATTATAGGTTAAGTTTAGACACTTCTTAAAGAGTACAAGGTCTTTTGGTTGGGGAAACAACCGAGGGAAAAGTAGAGAGCACTAACGAGGTTTGTGATCTGGCGAACTTTACGTAACGCTTTGCCTCATTACCATACAAGGGAGGTTCATCACGTCACGAACAGCATACGTGTAATTGTTAATTTGTTGTTACTCTATGTTTGATTGTTTGTTTGTTTGTTTGATTGTTTGTCTGTTGTATAGGCTCGTAGTTTCTTGTGTCTTGTTTTCATACTACGTTGATTAGTTCTGAAGATTGTATCGCAACTTTACCTTTTAGTAGTTTGGGAATGACTCATGATGTCAGAATGCATATATAGCTCATCCTTATTCAAATTAACTTGAAAGGATAGAGTATGTTTTAAAAAAAAACGCCATCACACACAAACTCGAATAAAAAAAAACTGGTGAGCAATGTCAACTGCTCGCTAGCATTAGATAACTACAAATCCTGGAGTACCTATCTTCTCTTTAAGTGTTAATAGCTCTCCTTGATCCTTATCATTTAGAGAGAAAAAAATGCTAAAACTGGCGGTTTCTTTTCTTTTCAGTGACGGCCGTTAGAGTTTAGATAATCGCCGGAACTACTCCGTTCCCCAATCTTCCAGGAGCTACCGTTAGTGGACCTCATGCGGTGCACTGTTCAGCCCCTAGCTGCAACCACTTTCGTTCCTTTTACTGTACCTCCTTTCATACTCTATTTCTTTACTTTACTTCCCAGCTTCTCCTAATACTTGATTTATAGTGCAACTGCTAGGTTTTCTTCCTGTTACATCTTTCAAACCTTTTACTGTCAATTTCCATTTCAGCGCTGAATGACCTCATAGGTCCCAGTGCTTGGCCTTTGGTCTATATTCTATATGCAACTCAGCTCCATGAGCTACGTTTCAAAAAAGGGATTTCCCTGAGCCTCCTCAGTGCCACGACTTTAAGAATAAAAGTGTGTGCTGTTCGTTTTGCAGTGCATCGGCGCCCACGTCTGTTGAGGTGCTTTGTTTTCACATTATCCAGTGCCAGAAGAATGGTCGGTGCCAATGTCCTTAACTTTGGAAAAGTGACTCATACTTCACGAAAGAGCCGTGCGCCACAGCCTTAGTTCTTCTGACCTATTTTGCTCTTAATGCCTTCAAAGTTTGATCTGTTTTCTAATGTCTCTTCACTGACTTAATTGTCATTTCCTCCTCTCTGCTTTCTCACTGTTACATATGGGTACGTTCTATATTAGAAATCTGCTTTACAAGCGAAAGAACTTTTTGGACTTCTTCCATCAATTCGCTCTACCTAAAAAAATTTCTCTTACCATATATGAAAATATATTAATTCCGAGGTAGAGCAAATTGGATATCAAAGGACATTTGATATGCAGTGATGTACATAGCTATATATATATATATATATATATATATATATATATATATATATATATATATATATATATATATATATACATATGCATCACTGTATATGTATATCAATGTGCATTGATCTAATGTAAAAACCTTAGAGGAAGAATACGAAATAACTGTTTCTCATAAGAGAATTGCTTTAAAATTCACATACCATTGCCTGATAAATCTACAGAAGATGAATATGAAAAAAAATTATATCAAAAGTAGAACGTAAATATCTCCAAATTTCATTATGATACGAAAGTTCAACAAAGAGAGTGTTCTTAAATTTTCGTTTCAACCTTGAATAATGATTTTTCGTAAGAGTCCGACTTTCTAATCGATCATGCACGGAGCACACAGGGAGAATTTCACATTCTTTTATTATTTTTTTTTTAATCACGGAGAATAGTTACAGACCATTTAAGAGCCGTGACAGAGCACCTGAATCTCTTAATATTTTTCTTACTCCGCTCCATCTTCTTTGGCCTTTGCTAACCACAGGCTCATAAGCACTCGTTCTACTTTCGTACCTCACGACTTTCATCCATCACCGGCTACAAAGAGGCCTTGTAACTTACCCTAACGAGATATGTCGTGGCTTATTTAACAGACCTTTTACTTAATTTTTCCGAATTTTCCCCAGATAGTGACCCCCTGGTGTTTTCGGTGGTCTTTATCTAGGACTAATATTTCTTGGGGGGTCCTTATCTTTATGATAGTTACAGTCTTTTGTTTATGTTTTTACGGTAATCCCCAATAGGCATGTACTAAACACGCCGCAAAGGTGGGTATGTACCGGATTAAAACCCTTGGGGATCACTATCTAGGAAAGACCCCTTTTTCCGATCTTAATGCCAAAATTACTTGACAAACACATAAGGTACCCACGGGATGGCATGAGGCTTATACCCTCTCACAAAATTCCCTGTCAACTTTTTCATTCTAAATACTCTTACTTTTATAGTTCAATAAGCTTCCAGTAATCTTATTAGAGCGAGAACATGGAATAAGATTTTTCTAAATAAGCAGCTTGTATTTCTGTTAATGCAAATACTGTGTGTGTGTGTGTGTGCGCGCGCGCTTTAAAATTTGACTCAATTCTCGCAGCTTATATCAATGCAACTCGTGGGTGCTAAGCAACATGAGTTTATGCCAATAAACTATTCAAATATATCGTCCTTCATTTTCAAAAATCATTTGACTATTTGTTGCTCAGCAAATTCTGCAATGTACGCGAGTCTGGAATTTCGGAATTAATGCTCTTTCGTGTCCCTAATGCATAACAGATCGTGGAAGGGCAAAGAAAAAAAAAAATAGCCAGGTCTGGCTCATCTAGTTCAAAAAGGGGAAAAAATATATTGGAATTTTTATGGTCTTTTCAGAAAACAAAACAGTTACCCAGCATTTTTTGTCTTTCTTTTATTTATTTTTTTGAGGGGTGGGACTTGGGGTATTTCTGACCTACTCAACTTTATCAGCTACAAGTTACGAAGTTTAGTGAAACACTATTGTTGTTGTTTGAACAAAGACAGGTGTGTAGTAAGCATTTAAGCTGTTGTGCTGGCTCACTGAATCTGTTCAGCCTAGGACTAAAATCTCCATCAGTCCCGAATTGCCAAAGCTCTTTCACTATACTATTATAGTAGGTACCAGCCACCTGAGTAGGGTGAAGCTACCATGGAGAAAGAGAAAAGGATGGGATTAATTTGAGATCAACGCCAAAAATAACAATGCAATCCCTTTCTAAGAGGATCAGTGGTTAGGGCCTCTGACCTCAGCTTACCACTCAATAGTCCCTTGTGGGAAGGCCTTCCCCTTCCAAGGGCTCATAAACAGTCTGGATCGTTGTCTTATAGTCAGTCAACGTCCAAATCATTATCCAGCAGCTACTGAACTCATCTTAAGCAGTAAGTTCAGTACCCCTTCCAATAAAACCAATTCCTTCGTTGTGGTTCCTAACGTTTGCGTGTTCATTCAAGATACTGGACCTTTACTTGTCCATCTTGTCATCTTTTTTATTCAGAAAATTAACTTCCCAGCCGCCCACCTGTCCTGAAGAGTGATTTCCAACGCTGACCTCATCCTGGCTTGTTAATATCGTAGCAAATGAGTGAATTCTATTTCTAGGTTGTAGAGTGCAATAGGAGAATCCTCAAATCTTTTCATATAAAATGGAACAGTTGATATTCAATTGAAAATTATCTCAGATAAATAACTTTGTTCTTCTATGTTAGTGAAACAACGAACTGAATGTTCAGAGGCCGAGTTTTTATTTAAATAGTAAATTGTTTTTGATATTACATTGGATGGTCTCGGGGTCCGTTTTGTTGGATCAAAGCAGTTTCAGACATTAAAAGATGTTCTTGACGTTGACTCAGCTACTGGGGAGAAATCAATTGTGAATTTATTATATCATGTCATTCCCAAAGCCTTCCTTTTAATTAAAGCCAAGATTGCTTACATAATTATTGTCTGCTTGATGAGCCTACGTTATTTTTCAAGCTTTCCGCTTAGAAGTTAATTACAAGGTTTCAAATACCGGATTGTACTTTTTTCTTTTTCATAAAAGTAATTATTCCCCTCAAGAGCAGTGACACCATCATCATCACTTCCAGTACCGTGAAACCAAAGGACCTCTGTGAAAGTTTTCATGGAATATAATATTTAGGCCAAAGGCCAAGCACTGGGACCTATGAGGTCATTCAGCGCTGAAACTGAAATTGAGAGTAAAAGGTTTGAAAGTTGTAATAGAGGAAAACCTCGCAGTTCCACTATAATTCAATTGTTAGGAGAGTGTGGGAAGTATGATGGAAGAAAGAGTATTTGAAAGGAGGTACAGTAAAAGTAATGAAAGGGGTAACAGCTAGATGCCGAAGGCACGCTGCAAAGAACCTTAAGTAATGTCTACAGTGCACCACATGAGGGTGCACTGGCGGCACTATCCCCCTAGGGGGGCGGGGCTCATCAAGGCCGGGGCAGATCTCTGTCGGCCTTTGTGCCCACAGAAGCACAGATGACATTATCACCCTATTCCCCCAGGGGTAGCGCGAAGGTCATGCCCGAGCTATCTCCATCTACCCTTCATTATTTTCTCATCTCCATATGGAACTTTTATAAATTCCTTTATGGCATCATATCTCGCTCTATCCTGCTTCATTCTTCACCAGTCGAAATCCTGTAGAAGTAATTTCATCATCATGACACGATTCATTTCCGTATGACTTTACTGATTGTACTATTAACATAGACCACTATATAAAATATGTTTTCGACTGCATTATCATACTGATGCCCTTTTATTCATTAATGAGAAGTTCTGATTTTATTATTAGCAATCGTCTTGAAAGACAGAATTTGTTGTTCTTATGTTAGAATATTAATTCAGAACTCCCGTATGCCATACATCATAACCTAATTCACAATATGTCTGATTATTACGAGATATTAGAAGTGAGTTGGGGAAAATTGCGATCACAGGGGTACATAAAACATGATTGGTAGGTAGAGGAAGGACGCTGAAATGACAAGAAACCGTGGGAAGCAACATTTTTTTGTGAGTCAATGTCATATTGAAATTACTGGTGCTTGTTTCTTGAAGCAATCAGAATTTCGAATTAGTTTTGAACTGGAAATATTTTGTAATAAGAGTTTGAAGACCGTTTTCATATTTGATATGAAGAGCTTCATCTGCAGTTGCAATCGAGTCTGATATTGGTTTTGCCATGTATAAGTGTTCAATTTATTGGTTAACTATTGTTGACTAAGATGGTTGATAAATTCTTGCTCTTGGTCAGTCGCTGAAATTGTGTCCTTCATCTTTTATTTTTACTACGTTCGGTTTTCTGATATCCTTTTGGTTCCTCATTGGACGAGTGGATTTCGCGCTCGGCTACCAATCCGGTGGTCCGAAGTTCGATTCTCGGCTCGGCCAACGCGGAACCAGAGGAATTTATATCTAGTGATAGAAATTAATTTCTCGATATGTAGTTCGGATCCCCCAATAAGCTGTAGGTCCCGTTGTTAGGTAACCAATTGGTTCCTAGCCCCGTAAAAATATCTAATCCTTCGGGCCAGCCCTAGGAGTGCTGTTAATCAGCTCAGTGGTCTGGTAAAACTAAGATATACTTAACTTTTGTCTTTCATTTATTTATTATTTATAGTAGACATATGGTGCACTATCTCTTTCGTCTATCTTGCTGTTATTTTATGTAATAAATTATATTTTGTTAACATTTTTAGTCTTTAACCTAGTTTTTCATCTGTGTAAAGTACTTTTGAGAATAGTATTATTAAAGTGGAAAGCTTGTTGAAGTGGAAAATGAATGAAACAGAATATTCGAAACTGAAACGAAGAAGCAGCAGGAAGAAAGTAATTGTTTTTTGAGTGTTGTATATATGAGCTCAACATTGACAAGAAATTCTAAATATTTAAGGAAGATGGATTTAAAATACAAAGACTAAAGAGTGGCAAGGAGATAAATAAATTAATACATTTCATAAAGCAAGAATTGAAAGTTACTTTTTACGGGTGTTTGGAAACTGTGATGGTATTATAAGAATTAATTTTTTTCTTGCACGTGTAAGAGAACTGAATGAAAAATAAAGAAAGACTGTGTTAGACAATCATGATGGAAGGTAGAAAGACATGGACATCTTAAATGAAGGTTAAGAAACAATTTCATTGTAGAGAGAAGGGTAGCATAACTACGAGGTAGTATAGCTGAGAGTTTTCACCTGCTCCAACCTGACAGTCCCCTTGCAATTATAAATATCATCACCTGTAGGGAATCCAAGGAAGTTGGGACCACCCTAGTTTACAAGTTTTAACTCAGAAAAGGCTGAAGGTCTCTTGATATGAACTATGTTGGATATTGTTGGGTGCCCTTGTAATGAGAAAAATCGCCACCCTTAGAGTATCTTGGACCAACATAGTTTTGAATTTAAATTCCAAGAAGGCCTGAGAGCCTCTCGATGTAAACTTGTAAACTATGTTGCACACTGACTGCCACCCTTCTAATGAGATACATCGCCTCCCGTAGGGGATCCGAGGATTCTGGGACCAGCGTGGCTTGCAAATTTGAACTCAAAGGAGGGCGAAAGTTACTCGATGTGAATTATATTGGAGAATGATGTCTATCCCTTGTAATGAGAAACATCGCCACAATTAGGGGATCTAAGGAATCTAGGACCAGCATAGATTGCTCATTTGAATTGGGAAGAAGCGTGAAAGCCTCTTGAAATGAACTACGCTAGGCGCAAAGATGGCTGTAGGCCATTGGGACTCTCTGGAACTGGATGGTTCGTGGAAAAGCATTCTGTCCTGGGAAACTCGCCATTCTTCCTTTTTCTGAACTGTGAAATTTGGGTTAGAATGTCATTCTAGATTCTTCTTCGTGATCAGTTTCCAGGATTTATTACCTACTATTTGTATAGCTCTGTTGCAGATCTAGTGTAGCCCTGGAACTAGCACTACTTAATGGATGAATCAGTTGTCAGAGTAAGAGTAAATTAATGATTAGCAGAGTAACAGCTTTTGTGTGTCCTTTCAAAAACTTCTGCGTCAAGATATGGGAAAGTACTGTAAGTTGTTGAATTATTGCCATTAGTTTATTAGCATGTAATGAAACTAAAAGTAAGACTACGGCAGAACATACTACGCGCACACACACACACATTCACACACACATATATATATTTATATATATATATATATATATATATATATATATATACATACTTTTATATAATATACATATATAGGTTATATATAATTATCCTATTTGTAGTTTCACATAACATTTCTTTTTGAAAGATTGTAATTAAATCCTTTTACATTTGGAGGAATGAAGGCACAAATAATCCTCAATAGATAAAAGTGATTCCTATTTTCGTTACTCTCCGACAGTCAAAGATGTATTTCTGATTCAATGTGATACTTCTGATACAGAGATAAAAGTTTCAACCGGTATTTGGTACGACATACAGACTGATATAAAACAACGAAAGAATCTTCAAAGAGTTTTAAAAAGAAAGGCCCCAGGCCGCTTTCTCTCCGCTCTCTCTCTCATTCTCCCTCTTTTCTCCTCCTCTCTCTCTCTCTCTCTCTCTCTCTCTCTCTCTCTCTCTCGTGAGGGAAAGAGATCAAAGACACAAGGGAGCGAAGGAGTTGTCGATCCTAATTAGCATAATTTGTGTGTACGCAGTACTAGTTGTATGGTGTTAAAGGATGTGTCCTTATGTACTTAAGGAGACTGGAATCAGTCCTCAGTTTGTCTGGAAAAAAGTTGGTCACTATAATGGTAGTGAAAAAGGTTATCATAATAATTGTCCCAAGACATTAAGGTTACCTACTGCATTCCTTGTTTTTAAGGATGTGATATTCTTTAAAAAATAAGAAGCAGCCGACAAGATTTCTTATTCCCCATTTTTCAAAAAAAGTGCCATTAAAAAAAAAAATAAAAACAAATAGCGATCGTATTGTTAGAAAAATTAGTGATAAACTTCGCTCCGCGCGACCGATACATTATATCACAGAAGCCTCAAAGTGGCGAAAGGTGAAACCAGCCCTAATCATGGCATTGATTAAGCAAGAAAATCGCATCGGTCGCTCACTGGAGCGTAATCAGCAAATCGCAGGGAATGATGACAGATTTGTAGATACAGATATTGGAGCATCCCGTCATTATATTTGGCAGCTGGGTTTCATCATAATCTGCAATCATCATAATAACTGGTCATTTATAGCAATGCAAGTTCAATTAGATTCGTACGAGAGATAATTCCGCCTCGCTCTGTGCGGATAATAAAAATCCACGCGCTGATATTAACGGCGAATGTAATTCGGCTGCTACTGAAACAGATTCGCTCGTGTTCACTTTCGCGTTAATTTCGGGGTAATTCATGTGCTGTCAAAAAGGGTTTTCCTGTCGGCCTTGATTGAAATTTCCTGTAGTGCGCCCGTGTATATTGCCTGCGACCTGATGTCATAAAATTTCATGCGGAGTCTTTTGTTTCTCACATCTCTTCAGCTGTGGATGTAAATATATAGACGTGTATTGAGATAACACGATTAGTGGTTCTCCTTTGGGGAAGGGGAACTAAACCACAGGTATATAATAATAATAATAATGATAATAATAATTATAATACCATGGGACACCAGAGTTGAAGAGAAAGAGAGGGAAAAAATGGATAAGTATCAAGATCTGAAAATAGAAATAAGAAGAATATGGGATATGCCAGTGGAAATCGTACCCATAATCATAGGAGCACTAGGCACGATCCCAAGATCCCTGAAAAGGAATCTAGAAAAACTAGACGCTGAAGTAGCTCCAGGACTCATGCAGAAGAGTATGATTCTAGAAACGGCGCACATAGTAAGAAAAGTGATGGACTCCTAAGGAGGCAGGATGCAACCCGGAACCCCACACTATAAATACCACCCAGTCGAATTGGAGGACTGTGATAGAGCAAAAGAAAAAAAAATAATAATAATAATAATATAGGAACACTAGGCACGATCCCAAGATCCCTGAAAAGGTAACCTGGAAAAATTAGATGTCGAAGTACCTCCAGAACTCATGCAGAAGAGTGTGCTACTAGAAACATCGCACATACTGAGGAAAGTGATGGACTCCTAAGGAGGCAGGATGCAACCCGTGACCCCACACTATAAAAAAAAGAAAGAAAAAAAAAAAAACACCAGTCGAGTAAGATGACGGCGACAGAAAAAATAAATAGAAATAATATATAGTAATTATTATTTAGAAGAGGAACCCTATTCACGTGGGACAAGCCCATAGTGGCCATGGCCTTGAAATTCAATCTTCCAAGGAATATGGCGTTCATTTCATAGAAATCAAAGTTACAGGAAAGACAGAAAGATGAGATCAGTTGTTAGAAAAAAAATAAATTAACAAATTAGTAAACAGATGGATGAAGATGAAAGTAACTTACAAACGTACACGGAGAATTGATATACGGTAACCATGAATTGCATCTTCGCTGGACCACTTGAGTTATTAAATGGAGTAAAAACAAAATGCCGAATCAGACCATCTAAAGAAAGCACGAGGAAACGACTGATTTAATTAGCCCACAACTGTTGCCATCACACGAGCTTCTGATGGAAGTTATTGAGGCAATTTCGACAATCCGTCATAAATCTCTGATAGCATCTTATGCTTCTCTGTTTCTCCGTTTTAGCATATCTTTTCATACGCACGCCTCATCACTAACTAAAAACTGGTATTTCATGCAAGACCATAATTAAATTGATCACTCACAAATAGTGGGACCAGAGGGGGCGGGGGTGGGGGGCGGGTGTTGTTGCGAGGAGACGGGAGGAGTTTAGAGGGTATAGTATGAGATGTCAAGTCACACTTGTGAAGACTATACTCCGTTTTTTTCCATCTGTCCATCCGCCTGTGGTGTTTGCGCATGGTAACACTGCGTCCCGGGCTTTAAATAATATCCTATTTCGAATATTAACGGTGCAATTCGCATACAGTAAATTTTTAAAACACTTTTCAGTTGCAAATGTACGCCCAGATATCCTTTTATTTACCTAAAACTTACACATAGCGTAACTATTTAAGGCCCCGGACGCAGTGTTACCATGCGAAAACACCACAGGCGGATGGACAGATGGAAAAAAAACAGAGTACAAAAGCATTTATCTGCCTTTGGGGTCATAATAGCATAGATAAAACTGGACATATCCTTCAAAATCGTGCTTTAAAGAAGATGAACATTTCCTGTGTTCAGATCTTACCTATTACCTGATAGACTAGCAATCTGATTACCTGGGATTTACAGATTCCTTGTGAATTAGATAAAGATCCCAAGTATTACCAAAACCACCGTTATTTAACAAACGAGTATAAATCCGACGAGGAATGAAAGACATTTTATGTTCTTCCGTTGTTTGTTTTCGACCTTAAATAAATGTTTTCCTTTTATAGATAATCATATAATATATTATATATACATACATATATATATATATGTTATAATATCTTTATATATATGATATAATTATACATATATATATATATATATATAAATATATATTATATATATACTATATAGATTATTGTGTATATATGTGTATATAACATTTATATATATATATATATATATATATATATATATATATATATATATATATATATATATATATATATAAAATGTATGTGTGCGTGCGTGAGATAGGCAAATAGACAGAATTATATATGGATAGATAGGCTAGTAAAAAGAAAAATGGGGATGAACTGGAATGCAAATTCTAATAGGAATGTTCTTCCTCTATTTTTCCATGTTTCATAGAAGTGTCCATTCGAGTTCTGCACACATCACAGAATCGGTTTATGCGTTTTCGTCTTGCCATTGTTGTCATGTTTACTTTTTTGGCTGTCGTCTCTCTCTCTCTCTCCTCTCTCTCTCTCTCTCTATCTCTCTCTATCTCTCTCTCTCTCTTTACCTAGAAGCATTTCATGTTGGATATATATAAATATATATCTATCTATCTATCTATATATATATATATATATATATATATATATATATATATATATATATAGATAGATAGATATATATATATACCAACATGAATGCTTCTAGGTAAAGAGAGAGAGAGAGAGAGAGAGAGAGAGAGAGAGAGAGAGACGACACCCAAAAAAGTAAACATGACAACAATGGCAGGACGAAAACGCATAAACCGATTCTGTGAAGTGTGCAGAACTCGAATGGACACTTCTATGAAACATGGAAAAATAGAGGAAGAACATTCCTATTAGAATTTGCATTCCAGTTCATCCCCATTTTTCTTTTTACAAGCCTATCTATCCATCTATATTTCTGTCTATTTGCCTATCTATCTCGGCTTGTGTTGTTATCTCCTACGCATGAGGTGCCGGTTAGAAGTTTGGTGGATTGAGAGAATTATATTCTATTTTATCTTATCGAACGAAGTTTTATGGTTATATATAGATGCACGCTAGCACTCATCTCTCTCTCTCTCTCTCTCTCTCTCTCTCTCTCTCTCTCTCTCTCTCTCTCTCTGCCCGTCTTTCCAATTCATACTTAAAAATTGTTTTTTTACGGATCTATATCACTGTGAGAATGAAGGAGTTTATTTCAAAAAAAGACAAATTTTCATTAGCTTCTGAAAAGCTTGTTAATTGTTATAAAGTGAGCATCATATTTTTTTTTAATAAAAAAAATCAGTCCATTTCTTCTCTTTTCAATATCTGTTTCATGAATAATTTCCTCTACATATGATCAATAAGATTTGATGAGAATTTCCATTAAATCTTCGTTCGTGTTTTAGTGGTGTATTAAAATATATTTCTACTCATTAGTAATATCTTTGCAATTCCTATTTCTCTTTCGGACAATATGCTTATTTTAGAAGAGATGGAGAAACTGGGACAGAACTCATTTACGCTTGGAAACGTATCTTTCAAACTCCTTTTCCTTAAGAATAGCTTTCATTTTCTTCCTATTCTTTTCAGTTTCTATTCCTCCTCACAACTGAAGTGGCAGCAGGTGCTGAAAAAATCAGGGAGGGCAGCAATTCAATCTCGAGTTTTCCAAGAAGCATAAAATTCTAGTGATTATTATCTCTTTTTATGAACCCGGAATTTCGGAACTTCTGACATTCTTCCCAGCCTCTATTGACTTGAGATCTATTAAGTGTGTGACAGTTGTGACACTCGAGAGGATACCTTTTCCTTTCTTTGCTGATGTTGTTGATGTCGTTGTTGTTGTTGTTGTTGTTGCGTGGGCAACGGAATTAGTGAGAATGAGGAGTTGCAGTTAGATTTAGGCTTTCTTAAATATAATAGCTTTCATATAAGTTTCATTGTTTTATTGTCGTAAGCGCTACTGAGGCAAGCAAAAGCTACAAAGTAACTCTTGATTGACTTAAAGATAAGATTATATCTGCTCTATACTGACGATCCTATCAGTCATGCTTTCGTTCTTAAAACTGGGTCTCTCTCTCTCTCTCTCTCTCTCTCTCTCTCCATGTGTTTAAGTTAAGTTAGTTCGGAACCAGTAAAATCATAATTTTCAATTTGTGTTTCCATATCTATTTTCGTGTTCGAGCTCAAAACTCGTACGTTATCTTTGTTCAAGGAAACGTATTTGCCTTTCGGTATTATCGTTAATTCAAAATTTAATTTTTACAGTTATTCTTTTTAATTGTCCTTTGAGCGTTTTTTAGCCGAAATTGTACAAAAAAATATGAGGTTAAAAATTTTACAAAAAAAATATAAGGTTAAAGAAATTGAAGTTAGGAATTCAAAGAAAAGAAACTGAAACTAACATAAAGGTGGAGAGAAACTTGAGTAAAGTTGAACAGACTCTAAAGGAAAAGAC
>NC_061107.1:94878913-94893913 GCF_015104395.2 Macrobrachium nipponense
CAGAAGTTTTTCACCAAAGTTACGAAAAGGTACGACAAGCGAGCAGTGGGACACGCCAACAGCAACACATGCGAGACGTTTACGAAAGTTAAACGCATCTTTGGATCTGGACAATGCTCTGTTGAAGGGGCGCTTAAGAACAACGCGTATACCGTCACAATTACTTTTCCTGGCCGGATGTCCTTCCAACAGGTTCTTGACTTTGCTGTGGAACAACTTGGTCTTGATGTGTAATTTAATCTGACGAATCTTAAGAGAGGTGGGAAACGAAGGCTGTGTTATCAATAACCAAAGCTGTGGTACAAATTTCATTGTCAATTTCTTCCTTGCGTGGTTCTAGTCCATTAGGATTTGCCGCATAAGCGGGACCAGTGGTATTTAACGCTCGAAAGCTCAGTATTAAATACGAAAAAAGAAGCAAAGGCGTTATTATAATCATAATGTAAACACAAGCACAAAAACTGAGCGAATGTATATATATATATATATATATATATATATATATATATATATATATAAGTTATTACATTTATAGATAACTAGATAACATTTATATATTTATATGTATATGTATATATATGCATTAAGATACAAATGTCCTTTAATATCCAATTCGCTCTACCTCGGAATCAATATATTTTCATATATGTTGACCGAAGGAGAGTTTTTTTTAGTTGATGATAATTTCGTCCTCTCGCGGATTTGAAGCAGCGGACAGAGGAGAAATCAGGGACTTCAGTGAAGTTACCGACTTGGCCGAGTCGGTAACATCACTTTAGTCCTGATCTCTCCGTCCGCTGGTTCGAATCCACGAGAGGACGAAATTATTATCAACTGAAAAAATTCCCCTTCGGTTAACATATATGAAAATATATTAAATCCGCGGTGGAGCGATTTGGATGTTAAAGGACATTTGTAGCTTAATGCATGCATATGAATCAAGGTGATGTGATAAAAATTCATATATATATATATATATATTGTTACAACCCTTGGGAATTGTTACAACCCTTGGGGTTGTTATAAAAGTTCTTATTATAATAATTGTTGTCAGTATTAAATGTAACTCAGTGCTAAAGGTCAGTGGAAACAAACACTCAAGAAAAACTTAACAATATTTAATACTTAAATACACAATTTAGATCAACCTTGTCGGATGACAAATAACATAACTTGATAACCAGGAAGGACAAATACCAGTCCTTAGAAACACACTGGATTCCCTAAACTAATAAGCTAAGTCCTAACAAAGACAGGAGAAAATAACCGTTATTAATAATAAACTTGATTGGATCCAACAATTTAGCTGGCCAGACCATAAAATTACCCTAGTACTAATTTTTCAGAGAGAGAGAGAGAGAGAGAGAGAGAGAGAGAGAGAGAGACTGTAACAACGTGAGAAATTTATAAATGTTCATGAAATCAGTTCTTATCTCTTCTATTGTTTCTAACAATATTCTGTTCCCTTGTTCACAATCAATATTTCTGCTATAATTTTACTGAATAATTTCACGATTTTAATGGAATCAACAAGTAAGGTTTAATTTGGTTATCTTTACTCGTTCCTGAAGTCACAGCAGAAATAAAATTGACCAATTATAGCTTTTAATTTTATAGTTAATGAGATGACGAAAAAATGAGCGAACTGAAGTCGGAATATGTTATTATTTTTATTATTATTACAATTTCATTCTTAATTATCATTATTATAGAACAAACGCACTTTCTTATCTTCATGCAAATGACATCTAGTTCAGGACTTTAGAAATCGGATATGATTTTATCATGAGTGTCTCTTGTATATATATAATATATATATATATTATATATATATATATATATATATATATATATATATATATATATATATATATATATATATATTTACACACACAAAAGTATATAGTATAGTATATATATATGTATATATATGCGTTGGTTATATATACACACACACACATATATATATATATATATTTACCCAAAAATTTGAGAAATTCCAGTATTCTGACCTCAGTTCTCAGATGGCAGTCTAGAGTGGGAAGGGAGCATCGCCCATTTCCCAATCCAATACAATCTTCCGAGGTCCCTTCTGGTTCCTTGTGGGTAAAGTACCAAAGAGAGCATTCGCCACCCTCGAAGCAGTACACTTTGCACCTGAGCCAAGTCTGACCAGCTAGCTGAAAATAAAAGAAAAGGAAAAGGATTCGATTATACAATCTACAGTGTATATATATATATATATATATATATATATATATATATATGTATATGTATATATATATATACATATATATATATATATATAAATACATATATAAAAGCAGAGTAAAACAGTTCTCTCTCTTTTACTAGAATAAGAAGCTACTCGAAGCTTCTCTGTCTCTGTCTCTCTCTCCTTTTTATCTTCTGTGCTTAAGTTCTTAATGATAGTCCGCACCATGGACGGACTCTCATGAAGATCTTAAGAACAGAAGTTTTTTTCAGGAAATAATTAAAAAAAAACTCTGAAGGGATGTCAACAAGATCTAATGCTTCTCGAAATACCTTTATCAAATAAAGTATAAAAGAAGAAGAAGAAGGAGAGAGAGAGAGAGAGAGAGAGAGAGAGAGAGAGAGAGAGAGGAGAGAGAGTAGGAGAGAGAGAGAGAGAGAGAGAGAGAGAGAGAGAGAGAGAGAGAATCCTGAATGATGAAGCAATTGGCTTCAAGGAACGGCGATATCATCAAGAATTAAGGAAGACCAAAGCACAATGATTCTCATTGCAACAGTTCATAAGAAATTCTATGCCCACATCTAGGCAGTAGAAAGAAAATTCCACATTGCAGTTGGAGAAAGAAAATGGTAGAGCTCCATAATCACATTTCTCACGGAAAGTAACAAAAATGATTTATCTTCTCTCTCTCTCTCTGAATGAATTATAAAAGACATTTGTTGAATGGATATCTTCAAATGATCATAGAGAATTCCCACTGTATATGAACATGAAACAATTACGGCAAACATGCAACAGATAACAGAATTCTCTAAAGTAAAATGGAACTTCTGTAGTGGAGCAAAAACAATAATTTTTTAAGGGTGTTATGGCACTTTTAATAAAGAAAAAGGGTCTATGCTAATAAGAGATAAAGAAACAAGGTACATTGCAAGGATGCAAATGGTATCTTCCTCTATTTTTTATTTATTTTTTTTAAGTAAAAGACCAAACCTAACTCGACAGCTTTTGGAAAAATAAGGTTACATTTTTTCGTTAGTAAATCTGACCAAATCTAAATCGGCAGCTCTTGAAAAAGTGAGGGATGTAAAAAAATCCACGATGGATTATAATATAATCCTGCTCGACATTTTACTTTTTTAGAAAAGAGAAAGATACAGGAAACTCGGCGAATTTCTGATGAAATCAGGTCAAATCCAGCTTAGCATGTGTTGCAAAAGAAAGGTGGGTAAAGAAATCCTTGACAAAGTCTGATAAAATCTGACAAAATCCAGCTAAGTATGTGTCAGAAAAGAAAAAGAGAATAAAAGTACGAAAGCGGAAACAGTTCAGTTACCCTGTAAATCTTGAACTGGGGAAGCAAATGAATGGACCAGATTTAAAAACAAAATGAAGGTTCAGAATTTGTCGTGAAAAGGAAGAGCTTACTTTGCTGATCACAATATCAGTGGAGCTTCTTTTCATACAAAAATAAAAACTTGAGTTACCATAAGTTGAATAAAGAATTTAAGCCAAAAGCCAAGCACTGGGACCTATAAGGTCATTCAGCGCTGAAATGCAAATTGACAGTAAAAGGTTTGAAAGATGTAATAGGAGGAAAACCTCGCAGTTACGCTATGAATCAAGTATTAGGAGAGGGTGGAAAGTAAGATGAAGAAAGTATATGAAAGGAGGTACAGTAAAAGGAACGAAAGTGGTTGCAGCTTAGGGGCGAAGGCACGCTGCAAAGAACCTTAAGTAATGCCTACAGTGCACCGCATGAGGTCCACTGACGGCACTACCCCCTACGGGAAACTTGAGTTACCATTCATAAATTAGTAGTCACTTCACACTTCGTCATCTGAGTGGCTTGCTTCTTTTTTTGTTAAAAAAATATTGATCATCTTTTATTTATTCACAACTATTAAGAAGAATATAAAAATAAATTTTTCTATAATTCTTTCATTAGTCAGTTTTAAACGTTAATTTTCATGTTGAATAGCACTCTTCATTCTTATTTTAATAAAACTTTGTTCATTATATTTAATGGATTTTTTAAAGAAATGCCAAGAGGTGATTGCATTTGAATAGAAGAAAACGAAACCATGAACTCATAATTAAGGAGTGCCATTCACGAAGTGAATTAAATTTCGATATTAATTAATGGTAAATTTCTATATTAGAAAATATAAATTGTCCCTTTCCTTTACTTTTCCTTGGCATTTTTCTGGAAATGTACGAAACACAATAATATAAATGTAATCAAAGGCACAGGTAAATTAAAATTCCATTATTTTTCATAACATAATTTATATAGTGTTTGATATTCATCCCTACTTTTCAATAATTTAATGTTAAACGTTTTATATAGAAAAATTTTAGTCTGTCAGGTACTTAGTTACTCTTCAAAAATTATTACGATTCCCAAAAGTAAATTAATGATCTACTGTAGATTTCCACCATTTTTCAAGAGGTGATTCAGCCCGAAATCGCAGTCCATCTGTTTCAAAGTTTAAAAAAAAATCTATATTTTTCTCTTTCCCGATCAAATGAACTGATGTAATGAAACTAATATGTGGACAATAACCAACAAGGATTGAATAATTTCAGACATTGCTTTATATATACGATATTACATTGTCTTATATTGTTAAATTACTTTTACATTTTATCGCATTGTTTCCATATTATAATTAATGGGGATTATAACAACTAAGAAAACTAATACGCTCTAATTCAGAACTTCTTTTCCTCTGAGAATATTGCCGAGATTTGCAATTGACGATTCGGAGTTTCGTTGAGCAAAAATACCTGATTGATATGCAGGTCAGTGTTGTCACGCAGTCATGTTTTGAATTATTATTCTGATAAGGCCTTCGGCGAATTCATGTTCATTTTGCGTGCATCCGCAGGCTGTAACTATACGGTGTTGCAATGCAATTTCCTCGGCTCTGCTTGGGCATGTGTGTCTGTATGTGTGCGTATGTACACGTTTGCATACGTGTGATTGCACATGTCTGCACATATATACCAAATGAATGTGGATACCATGAACATTCATTCACAAAGAGAAATTTTATGTGCATTACAAATATGCATGACACACACACAAATATATATATATATATATATATATATATATATATATATATATATATATATATATATATATGTATATACACACACATGTATATATAGATGTATATATATATATATATATATATATATATATATATGTGTGTGTGTGTGTGTGTGTGTATTAGCTAACCATCCCTGCACTGCCTGGGAAATCTCTGATTACAACCGATAAAATCTATCTCTCTCATTCCTATTGAGAAAGTTGTTTCTCACCCCCTTTCCTATTGGGGCTGAACTTGGACTTAAAGGGCACCAGGAGTGTCACATTCTTCATACCAGTCGTTTTGGTTGTTTTTACATTTCACCCCCTTCTCAACCCCCTCCCAATTGGGGCTATATTGGGACTGGAGGGGCATCGGAAATGTCACTATTCATCCCAGAAACCTTGAAAACTATGGCTTAAACACTAATATTTGTCGTTTTCTGTCATTTTTACATTTCCCCCTTCCCACACACACCTGCCCTTTGTGTCATTGATGTCTTAACCCAACAATATTCATTCCTAGATGGTAAGCAGCATATATACAAAGGTTGGTTGAAATTGCTCAATGTACTTTAGAGTGTATGTGGAACATACACACAAACACAAACATCCATTTTTATATATATAGATGATATATAAAAAGAGCGGCAGCCCGGACCGTTGAGATACAACGAACGAGATACCGACTGTAACCCCTACTGGTATTTAGGACTAGACTTGTAAACTGTGAAACTGACCGTCTGCCGAAAATATATGGGTGGCTTACTTAACAAGCACCACTAATTGCTCGTTAGATTTTGGGTCTAGATCCAATATATGAGATACCAGATGAAACTAGTATATAATATATCTGCAGACTCTACTGATTATAGAATGACCAGTGACAGACATTTTGGAGGGTGGGTTCCCCCTGACAGACGCATTGAAAAAGGGGAGTTAATTGGATCTAGATCCAACTTAGGAGATACCGAGTAAAATTTACACTACAATAGCACTGCACATCCTAGAATACTGTGGAGGTAATGACAGACGTTTTAGTAGGTGGTTACCCCCTGACAGACACCCCACAACGATTGGGGAGGGGGAGACAGGATCTGCATTCAACACTAGAGATACCAAGTAATATTTGTACTACAATTGCACTGCACAACCTAGAATGGTGTGATGGTAATGCCAGACATATTAGTGGGTGGTTACCCCCTGACAGACACCCCACAACGAGTGGGGGGAAGGGGGAAAGGGAGGGGGAGATAGGATCTCCCTCCAACATCATAGTACCAAGTAAAATTTGTACTATAATAGCACTGCACTTCCTAGAGTACTGCAGTGGTAATGACAGATATTTTAGTGGGTAGTTACCCCCTAACAGACACCCCACAACGAGTGGGGGGGAGGGGGCTGGGGCACTCACTATACATTAAATGCTCACTAAACACTTAAAACACTAAATTTACTAAATGCTCATTATACCCCAAACACCCGGTAAAAATTCACTAAACACTCACTTAATCCTAAACATTAATTAAACACTAAACATTCACTAAACCCTAAGCAATCATTAAATACTAAATGCTTACCAAACCCTAAATACTTATTAAATACTAAACAGTGAATGAACATCCACTCATTAAAAACTTAATAAACACTTCCATACTAAACATTTGCTAAACATTAACATTCACAAGACATTCACTAAACGCTCACTTAAAATTTGCAAAACTTTCACTAAAACCCTAAACACTCACTGAATACTTACACACTAAATATTCACTAAACACTACCATTCACAATACATTCACTAAACGTTCACTTAACATTCACAAAACATTTACTAAAACCCTAAAGACAAAACATTCACTGAATACTTACACAATAAACATTCAATAACATTCACAAAACATTCACTAAACCCTAAAGACTCGGTAAACATTCACTGAATGCTGACACATTAAACAGTCACTAAACCCTAAACATTCATCAAACACTTACTCATAAAAATTCACTAAACGCTTACTCACTAAACCCTAACAATTCGCAAAACACTGACTCTTATATATATATATATAATATATAATATATATATTATATATTATATATATATATATATATATTATATATAATATATATATATATGCGCAAGTACAATGGTTACAATGGTATGGAAGTACAACGGTACGGAATTTACTACAATAGGTCTCGTAATTCTTAAAGTACGGTACTGGTTCTTCTGTTAATGTATGGAATGAAATTCTCAGGTATGTAAAATTTGCAATAATCATTATACGTTTGGAACTAATAATGTTTTCCGGCACGTGATGACAAAGAAGAGGAGTATCATGTATATATATGTATATTATTATATATTGCTACTTTCAAAATGCATATTTCCCCTTTTCGATTGTATAAAATATTGTGTACAAAATTTTGTGCGACAATTTTCCAGATTCCTAGATAGCTTAGAGATAGGATGTTTTAAATGTGTGTTCAGATTTCGCATTACATAATTTATAAAAAGAATATATATATAACGTAGAATGTAGAAAGAGAGATTTTCTTTGTCCATTCAAAACTACGATTGTTTCCCTATTATGTCAGCACTGTGAGATTAGAGGAACTCCGAGATCTCAGTTTGCTTTCCTAATCTGTCAACACGTTTGATAAGCAAGCTCGAGTCTTCATTTGTGTTTTGAGATTCTGTCATCACGTAAGATAAGGGGCTTCTGCTTCGGTCGATCGAGTCGAGTGCGTGTCTTTTTTTTAACAGACTGGTCTCATACGTGTATGTCTTTGTCAAAGCCATGTGCAGATTACACATTTTGTGTGTAAAGTTGCATAAGATTTCAAAGCTTCTAGAAAGAATTGTCTCAAAACGTTTTGTGTCTCCCCTGTCCAGCTTCCATAAGGGAGAAGTTTTTTTCATTTGGCCATAGATTCTCAAACCGTTCACATCTCTCTCTCTCTCTCCATCGCATAGCACTTTTGATTTAAAGTAACGTAACGATTTCGTACTTATTTGAATGGTCACTCGTAATTTGTAAATTTTGGATTTGATATTTCTTAGAGTTTATTTAGTGTTATATAGTGTTTTTTTATGGAATCTGAACAAACATTGTTTCTTAACGGCGCCTGGTTTTTGTAAAAGTGTGAAATGAGCTGCAGCAACAAAGAAAGAAATTGGTATACCAAATAGGGTAAAGTGTGTTATATTTTTATTAGTTGCAACTAATATCTAAAAACTAATAACAGATAGGAACAGTGGTTAACTAATAACTAATAACAGATGGTTACGAAGGTTTGGTAAAAACTGATGGTTACAATGTTTTGAGTGAAAAGATTTACACTTTTACACATTGCAAATTTTTGTGTTTTGTGTTGGTTTCAGTTTTGTGCATTTGTTCATTTTCTTGTTGGAGTGTGCCTTTTTATTTTGATATTGTCCACATATTTCTGTATTTTCATTTGCATTCACAATTTAATTGACTTAGTTATTTTCATTGTTTAATCATTGGATATTTAATTAAATTTAACACTTGTGAATTAATTTGCATTTTCTTAGAATTCTTTTCAAGTTTTATTATTGTTTAGCACTTGTGAATTAATTTCAAATTTTCAATTATTGCCTAACACTTTTGAATTTTGATTGAATTAATTTTCTTGAATTTTGTGATAAATTAATTTTGATTTGATTTTACTTAATTTGATTCAAGAATTAATTAAACTTTACTTTGTTTTCAAGTAACAGTAATTTTCCCTGATATTAGGAATTTCACTTACAAATTTTGAGTTTGATAATAAATTTTTGTATTTAAATTTTTTTATAAGTGTTTCCTTATCTTACACCAGTATATTTGCATTTAATTATGATTATATTGATGTTAGGTAGAAACATAAGTGGTAATTGATTTGCTTTCCTTCAATTGACTTGAAGTGACTTAGAACCAGGGAAGTACTTAGACTTCTGAAATCAGGGAAATACTTAGACTTTTAAAGTTGTTGATGGAGTGATGCCCTTTGATTAATTTAATTACTTATAAGATTACCTCACACCTGTTTTGATGAACTTAGTCTGATTTTCTGCAATACTGGTAAGTTGTTAAGGGATCACTGTTGCCTTTAGAGTATTCAGTCGTTTAATACCTGTGATGAGGGTTCAGGTGTCTGGCTTTTGTGAGGTATCAGTTAATGAATGGTAAGTGTAGTAACCAGATACTTGGCACTTCGTCACAAGTAATTAATGGTGCCCAGAGACCCGGGAAAGCAGATTTCATTATCACTCTAGAATATACTGGTGGTGTTAGGCATATGTTTTGTTAGTAGAGTGACCATATAGTTTTTGTTTTGCATTTATTGTATTGAATTGTAAATTGATAACTTAGAGGAAAATGGCTCAGTTCAAGGTTCAGGAATATTTAGCAGCCCCTTCCATCCAAGTTTTATCTAAAACCACTCTGACTAAGGCACAGTGGAGGGCTTTAGCAGTGGCATGTGGTGGTTATGTGTCTACTAGTATGGTAAAGGCACAAATAAGATGTATTGCTATGGAATCATTGATAAACTGTGGTTGAATAACTGATGAAGATGAGTTAGAACTGGCTCAAGAGTTGTTGAATGTAGCACGTGCTGATCTTATGAATAAGCAAGCAGAAAAGAAAGAGAAAAGTGATGCAGAGTTAGAGCTTAGACGCATTGAAGCAGAAGAGAATTTGATTAAGCTAAAAATGCAAGGTGAAAGAGAAAGAATAGACAGGGAAAAACAAGAAAGAAGAGAAAGAGAAGAAGAAAAAGCAGCAGAAGAGGAAAGAGAAAGGATAAAAGAGGAAAGAGAAATCGCAAGACATGAAAGGGAAATGGAATTGATAAGAGCTAGATCCATATTACCTGTAACACCGTCTAACCCTAACCAAGGTAATCAAGACCCTGTATTTGATGTAGTGAGAGTACAGAACTTAATCCCTAAGTTTACTGAAGAAGCTCCAGATGAGTTTTTTTATCACTTTGAGAAAGTGACTTCAGGTATGGGATGGCCAGAAGTTAAATGGTCAGTTTTGCTACAAAGTGTCTTGATTGGTAAAGGGAGAAGTGCTTATCTAGCCTTAACAGCTGATCAGTGTAAAGACTACAAGGTACTTAAACACAGTGTGCTACAAGTTTACCAGATGACCCCAGAGCACTACATTGAAAGATTCAGAAATATAAGAAAAGATGAGAAGGGAACATTCTTAGATTATGCTTACAAAGTGAGAAGGTGTTTCAAACGTGGTTAGAAGCTGCTAAAGTTAAATCTTTTGATGAGTTAGAAGAGTTACTTGTTCTTGAACAGTATCTTAAGGGAATTCCTGAACATATAAGAGCCTATTTGAGGGAGAGAGAGAGGTGAAGAAACTTGCCAAAGCTCCTACACTGAGTGGAGATTACAATATAATCAGTAGTAAATGTAATTACAATGTCAAGTACCAGAGTCAACAATGCCCAGGTTTTAAGTCTTATCCAAATAACAGGAACAAATTTAATGGGAAACCTACAAGTGATACTACCACGAGTACACAAGGTAATACAACTCAGCAAGCTAATGTGAAATCCTCATCCAGTTTTTCAAGAGAGTTACAGAAACCTAATGTTGTCTGTTTCAAGTGTGGAAGAGTAGGACACTACAGTCAAGAGTGTTATCGGAATCAACAGCAGTCAAAGCCAGTTGGTCAAGGTGTGAAAGGTGACCAGGTGAAACAAGCTACGAAGAGCAGTGTGGGAAAGAATCAGACTCCAGAGAAGAATGAGACTAAACAAGCTGAATGTTTAGCAACCAGTGGAGATGTTACCTCAAGCAGTGAGTGGCTTAGCAGTGTGGAGGCTTTTAAGCCATATATCTATAAGGGCATGCTGTCAACTCAAGAAGGAAGTATGCAGGTACCAGTCAAGATATTACGTGATACAGGGAGTAACCATAGTGTGGTAGTACGTGGTTCTCACCCTCAGTTGGCGAAGAGTCTCACAGGAGATTCAGTTATTTTGAAGGGTATAGGAGGAGAGGAAGTAACTCCTATATGCCGCTTACACCTGTCATGTGAATTGGTGACAGGGAATGTTGATTTTGCTGTAAAGGACTCACTGGCTGTGGAAGGTGTACATGTTCTGTTGGGGAATGAAGTTGGTCGTGTGCCATTTATTCCTTGTCCTGTAGTGACAGACAAACCACTGAGGATTAGTCCTACAGTAGAGTTGGAGAAGAATAACCCCCACCTGTTTCCTAGTTGTGTAACTACCAGAAGTATGAAGAGCACTATGACTGCAAGTGAAGAAACTGAGGATTTACACACCCAAGAAGAATCAAGTGAAGGATTTTTGTGCTTAGAAGAATTATTCCAGGGAAGTGAAGTTTTCCATAGTGCTGACCAAGAAAAGATTTCCCAAGAAGATGAAGAAGATGACGACGACGAAGAAGAAGTACCAGATGTTCCTGAAGAGACTCCGAGTAGTCAAAGTGTTACTGAAGACAGTAGTGAAACTACAGTAGCTGAGTTAGCAGATATTGAGAATTCAACCCTTGAAGTTGGTCAAGTGACAAGAGAGAAGCTAATGGACTTGCAGAAGAAGGATGCATTGTTAACTGATTTGTTCTTCAGAGTTGTTGATCGAGAAGAGATGCAACAAACTCCTACCTGTTACTATCTGAAGGAAGGTTTGCTGATGAGGAAGTATAGACCTACAGATATACCAGGAGATGCTGCATGGGGCGAATATCATAAAATTTTGATTCCATATCCGTTGAGAAAGCAAGTGGTTGCAGTAGCTCATGAGTCTGGACATATGGGAATCAGGAAGACTGTGGAGAAGATCATGAAATATTTTTTCTGGCCTGGACTTCACAAAGATGTTAGCAGGTTTTGTCATGAGGGTCATACCAGCCAGAAAGCTGAAAAACCAAATGAAACCATCAAGAAAGCCCCCCTACAACCTATAGAAGTTAGAGGAGAACCCTTTAGCAAAGTGATTATAGATATGGTTGGACCGCTGCCGAAGACAAAGAAAGGAAATGAGTATTTGTTAACATTAATGTGTCCTGTGACAAGATATCCAGAAACAATCCCTGTTAGAAACATATCTGCCAAGATAGTTGCTGAAAAACTTGTGGAGTTTTTCTCAAAGTTTGGTACACCAGAAATAGTACAAAGTGACAGAGGAACAAACTTTACTTCAAAGTTATTCCAGGATGTGATGAATTTGTTAGGAGTGAAACAACAGTTATCCACTGCCTCCAGAAACTCAAGGTGCCTTGGAAAGGTTCCACCAGACATTGAAAAGTATGCTGACAAAGTATTGTTCTGAGTTAGGAAGAGAATGGGATGTTGGTTTACCATTAATGTTGTTTGAAGTTAGGAGTGCTTATCAAGAAAGTATGGGATGTTCACCTAATGAAATGATTTTTAGAAGAGAAGTGAGAGGACTGTTGAAGATTCTTGCAGAAAATTGGGAAGAAAATCAAGAGGAAAGCCAAGGAGAGTATGTGAAGAACTTAAAGAAAAGGTTGAAAGAGATTAGAAAATTCTCTTTAGAAAACTTGAAAATGAGTCAAGAGAAAATGAAAAGGAGATTTGGTGCTAAGACTAAGCTAAGAAGTTTTAGTGTTGGTCAACAAGTGTTAGTGTTCTTACCTGTCAAGAGATTTCCCCTCACTAATAAATTTCAGGGTCCTTACAAGATTATTCAGAAGTTAAATGATAGAACACTTGTGATTGAAACACCAGAAAAAAGAAGAAGACAAAAGAAGATACATGTGAACCTCTTGAAACCTTATTTCTCAGAAACTAAAACTGAAACTGTGTCAGTAACCCAAACAACTTTATCTACAGAAGATGATGATGGCTACGAATTGGGAGCTGCAAGCAAGACGAATAATTTTTCAATCTTGGAAAATTTGGAGGATAAACTGAAACATCTGAGTGTTGAACAAGGTGAAGACTTAGGTGAAGTAATTAGAAGTTTTCCAGAAATTTTTGCAGATGTGCCTAGGCGTACTGATCTGACCAAGCATGAAATCAAGATTCAAGAAGATGGAAGACCTTTCAAGCAAAGAGCCTATCATTTATCACAGTATCATCGAGATGTTTTGAAGAAGGAAATTGAGTATTTACTGCAACATGGATTAGCAGAACCCAGTTCAAGTCACTTCAGTTCTCCATGTGTGTTAGTGAAGAAACCAGATGGTTCATTTAGGATGTGCACTGATTATAGGAAACTTAATTCTATCAGTGTGGCTGATAATTATCCTTTTCCTCTTATAGGTCAGTTACTTGATAATATTGGGCAAGCCAAGTTTGTTTCCAAGATAGACTTGTTGAAAGGATATTATCAAATTCTCTTAGATGAGAATGCCAAGTTGCTCACAGCTTTTATTACTCCATTTGGACTGTATCAGTATACTGTTCTGCCGTTTGGTCTGATGAATGCACCCGCTACATTTCAACGAGTGATGGATCAACTGCTAGGATCAATAGAAGTAGTAGGTTTATACCTAGATGACATCGTGATTTACTCTACAACGTGGGAAGAACATCTGAAGATTCTGAGGAAAGTTTTCAAGAAACTACAAGAAGCAGGGTTAACAGTCAACCTAGAGAAGAGTGAGTTTGGAAAGGCAACTGTGCAGTATCTTGGGTTTGAAGTTGGGAAAGGCCTTCTTGCTCCAGTAAATGCTAATGTAGAAGGTATCCGTAAGGCTACCCCACCTACTACCAGGAAACAGCTACAGAGATTTTTAGGCATGGCTGGATTCTATCGTCGTTTCTGCCCAAATTTCTCAGCCATAGTAGCTCCCTTGACAGACTTAACTAGTCCAAAAGCTAAGTTTGTTTGGACTCCAGATTGTCAAGAATCCTTTGAGAAGGTAAAAGCCATTTTAACTTCAAGACCAGTACTTCAAGCTCCAGACTTCGACAAGAAATTTGTGATACAAGTTGATGCATCAGACTGTGGCATTGGAGCTGTTTTATTTCAAGAAAATGAAAATAATATCTACCATCCTGTATGCTTCATGTCTACAAAACTGAAAAAACATCAGAAAGTATACTCGACTACTGAGAAGGAAACTTTAGCCTTAATCACAGCATTGAAAAAATTTGAAGCGTATGTGAATAGACCTAGGAATGAAGAAATTTTAGTGTTGTCTGATCACAATCCACTATCATTTATCCATAGAATGAAAAACCATAATCAAAGACTGACCAGGTGGTCTTTGTGCCTATAACAGTATAACTTAAGAGTGCAGCACATTAGTAACAAAAACAATGTAGTTGCTGATTATTTATCTCGTTGCGAATCGTTGGATTCAACACCATGATAAAAAATCTTCTGGGGGGGAGGTATATTATATATTGCTACTTTCAAAATGCATATTTCCCCTTTTCGATTGTATAAAATATTGTGTATAAGATTTTGTGCAACATTTTTTCAGATTCTTAGATAGCTTAGAGATAGGATGTTTTAAATGTGTGTTCAGATTTCGTATTACATAATTTATAAAAAGAATATATTATATAACGTAGAATGTAGAAAGAGAAAACTACGATTGTTTCCCTATTATGTCAGCACTGTGAGATTAGAGGAACTCCAAGATCTCAGTTTGCTTTCCTAATCTGTCAACACGTTTGATAAGCGAGCTCGAGTCTTCATTTGTGTTTTGAGATTCTGT
>NC_061107.1:94898913-94908913 GCF_015104395.2 Macrobrachium nipponense
TGCAAATCCTACCTAAGATAAATTGAAAAAGGTAATCTTGCCAATCTAAAACCATAGAACTCAATGCATATATGTTGAGGGCTATGCTAAAACTATTATATACAAGTTTTCTTCACTGATTTTTCATATTTAAAACCTGACTCTTCTTGACTTTCTTGCAGCAAAATCATCTATAGTGTCATCATACGAAATCTGTTTGGATATTTCTCTATTAATACTAATTATTGCCAACCCATTTAGGCGCTCCTGTGACATAGTAGACCTTAAATATGTTTTAATGAGCTTAAGTTTAGAGAAGCTTCTCTCTGCAGATGCCACAGTCACAGGTGTAGTGACAGAAATTCTTAATGCCACCCACATGTTTGGATAGATCTCTTTCAGGCCTTTCTCCTCCAGAAAAACAAGGTCTAATGTTGTCATATTTTGTTTTGGCCATTGTTTTGGAAATGACTGCATCTCTACAATCAGTTCATCATAATTTAAATCAGTATGATCCCCAGATGTGAGTGTATTACACAAATCTTTTGCCTGCTTTTCTAGCTCACTAGATGTCAGGTCAGAGAAGTTTATGAGAACACTGAATTTCTTTGCAACATCACTCATCATTCCAGTTCTCTCTCTCAGAGATTCAATGGCCATATCCGCAACTACATTGAAAAATGAAAACTCCATTTTTTTCAAGGCATCGGTAGTAGGTTCATCAGGGGCCTCATAGGGAAACTGCCTTTTAGTAGTTCTGAGTCTTTTCTGCTTTAGAGCAGCTTCCACATTCATCTCCTCACATATCTCTTTGGTAGATATCTGGGCATCAGCAAACCCAGTGTCTCTGTAGCTAACAAGGGAGGTTTCAGCCTTCTTGAGAATGTCAACAGCTACATCCAGATGTATGCATTGTGATTGCAGAAGTTTATTCACAGTTTGAACTTTTCTAAGGATATCATACCACACCACCGTACAAATAGAGAACCGGTATGATCCCACCTCTTCTGCTAAGGCTTGTCCTTCAATTTTAATAGCTGGATCTGCAGTGCTTGCTCTCACCTCTAAAAGAGCATCTCTCACTTTTGCAGCCTGGAATCTTACAACCTCAACACTGTTGTTTCGATTCTCCCACCGTACGTGTGTCTGCCCAGGATTTCAAAGTTGTGTCCACATGTTTTTTTAGGGTCGACCACCTTTGAGTGGAGGCAGAAAAGATATTAAATAATTTTTCCAGGTAGTTGCATCTGAGGAGCTCTTTGCTGCATCACACACAACCAGATTAACAGTGTGCTCCACATGGCACAAATAAAGCCCTGGGGTTTAACTGAAGAAGTCTAGCCTGGACTCCCTTGTTTTTTTCCTCTCATATTTGCCCCATTGTCATATGACTGTCCTCTGCAGTCTTCAAAGGGGATATTAAGCTCTTCAAGTTTTTTGAGTATGAGTCTTGAGAGGTCTTCTCCTGTTGTCTGCTCGGCCTCAAGGAACCCGATAAAATATTCCTTAATTTGTGCAGTGCCTTCAGCTGTAACTATTCGAATTATCACAGATAATTGCTCCTTGTGACTTAAATCTAGAGTGCAATCTAAAATAATTGAAAAGTATTTGGATTGTCTAATTTCGGTCACCATGCACTCCGCAACCCTCTTACTGATGCAGTCAATAAACTAATTTTGAATAATAATACTTCTCTCATTTATTTATATATTAATTTTGGATGGCAATTTGGCGCCCCCCAAGCAAATGGCGCCCCAGGCGACCGCCTGTGTCGCCTTTGCCTAGAAACGGCCCTGAATAGTTGGTTAGGCAATACCGTCTTTTTCTGAAGATAGGCCTGCTAGACTCCAGGAACGTGTAGGTGACACTTTTTATTTTGCGTCATTCTGAAGGTGATCAACAGAGTTACCTGAAAAGGAGGAGACGATACCGCAGCATTAGATGAGGCGAAAGCAGTGCATATTTTAAGGAAATTTTACGGGGCGACCGGATGGATATTATGATTTGTATTATGGGGAATACGACAGTACTACTGCCAATCGCTGTAGGCGCTAGGCATAAAGCTAGGGGGTCTTAGGTGAGTCCTCCCCAAGCAGGGTCCAGGGCGCCATAACTTTTAGTGGGATTTGAAGGCAACAGAACATATTTCCATTATCAAAATTACAACTGTAGGTATTCAAAATGTTATAATTAAAGAGGATAATTTCATGTCCAAACCCTACCACAAAAAACTGATAGCCAACCTTAGCCCTTGCCCTCGCTCACAAAAACGGATTTATTACAAATGTTGTATACAGGTTGAATGATAAGGGAATTTATCAATAAATAATGTTTCAATAAAAAGAAATTTACTTCAGTTTTTAACTTTGTGGTATAATCTTTACAAAAATAAATGAAAAAGCAGAGAAATCAATTAACTACATCCATAAAATGTACTTTTCAATTAAAGTCGAACCAGTATCAAATTGATAGATTATTTGAAAAAGAAAAAAATAATATAATGGGACTCTCCTTTCCCTCACTAAAGTTGTAAAACTATACTATAGAAAATATTGATTTGTACATCAAAAGAATAAAATATATACAGTACATGAAAAGTTACTTCCTAAAATTTATCATATACTTTCTTAATGGGATTTTCCTTAACCCCGCAAAACTTGTAAAACTACAATTATATACAATATAGAAAGTATAAATGAACTGTGCATCAAAAGAATGAAACTAAATACAGTACATGACAAGCTGACTTTATATTATCATGGACTAAATAAAATGAAAAATTATAATGAAAAAAAAAATATAATCATCTATTACACTGACCTCTCCTTAGCAAAAAACTTCTTTATAAAATGCCTATCTCGATATAATTCTTTGTCTGGAACTTTGTATATAGGCTCATTTTTCTTTAAAAACTTTGCCACAGCAGGTCTAGGATCGAAATGTGCTGTCCCCCGTTATTAAGGGCTATACACATTCGACTGTTAATGGCCTCTCTTGAGTAGCTTGATTGTTTGGGTTCTTTGTATACTGGTATGACATGAAACAACCCGTTCAGTACCAATACTGTGAGGAGTTAAAGACAAATAGGCTTGAAACAATTTGAAAAAATCTGTTCCAGGCTGGGAGATTTTCAACAAGTGATATATGTTCCCTATTCCAACTGCAACGTTACTTGGAACAGGAAGATTTTCAGAGGAAAAATGTCCAGACTTCACCTGAGAATTTCCTGACTGGATCTGCGCCAAAAAGACCCTTTTTGTTCCCTCTAGGAATATTCTAATTTGTTTCAAGGTAATAAGGTGCTCAACAAATTTAACCTCAAAGTGCTCAGGAAACCAATAAAACATTAAGCCTGATTCTTCAACAATTTTCTTTGGCTCATCTGTTCGAACTGCAGAAGCTCCGTAGTAATAAGTTGCAATAGCTTTGAGATTTACTCTCCAACGTTTTATCTCCGTAACTGAGTTTTCTAAATCAGAAAAGGCTAGATCTGATCGATGTGCCGCACGTCATTTACAGATATCGCTACCTAGATATTCACTTCCAGTATTCGCACTTCCCCATATGTTTTCAATCCTGTCAGCTTCTTCAATACCAAAATCTTTAAAATTAATTAGTATGGTACCCATTCAGCCTGCAGCCCCCTGCATTTCTGAATAACTTTCACCAAGAAAGATATTCTTCCTGCTTTTGTCCCTCCCTACAAAACGAGCAGTAATAAATTTGTTGTCAACTGAATATGTATCAGCAGGACACTCAATTTGTAACGAAAAGCAATCAGTAATAATTATTTATTGGATAGCATCTTTCTTGGCCACTTCAGCTACTGTTTCAAGCATTTCTCGACACACAATTGGATTTCTATAATGATATACAGAAGTTGATGGATTAAAATCAGAAAAAGATGTATCTAACCCATGCTCACGGTATAACGAGATCTGGTTACTAGAGTGAATTTTTACCAAGGATCGGGTAGGCCATGAATTTGCAAACAATGTCATTTGTTTGCTATCATTACGAACATCAACAGCTACCTTAATTAACTGGGACACAGTTACCATTTTATGAGACTTCAAAACATTTACCCATGAATGTTTATCAGATTGACCTAACCATAATTGTTGAGATTCATCTGCACAAATAGCAGCTTTATGGACATCACTCTTCAAAAGATCAATAATTCACTTAAGTTCTTTTTTGCCATCAGACCGCACACCATCTGCCATATTTTTTTGCTTCTACGATATGACGGTAGCACTCACTACATTTTGACCCTTAATGCTTTCCTAAACGTAGTTTCTCTAGAATATGAGGATATGAGCAAATCAGCCAACTAGCATCAACTTTGCATCCTTTATACCATTCACTATCAGTGCACTATTTCTCTCCAGTGATAGAATATCACATTTAGATGTTTCTGCAACCGCTGGTATTTTCATTGCGGAGGCTACTGAAGTTGTATCATGGTTGCCCTCTTTGCAAGAACCTGAACCTTCCTGGTTAAGATTGTTAGAAGCATCTAAAGGGGTTGATAAATCATTTGAAGATGTATCCTCTGAATTGATTATGTCAATTCAGTTTGCTTTTTCTTTTTTGGTGCGCCAAAATAATCTTTATTACGTTTAGACATGCCTGGATCTTGTCAACTACTGAAAATAAAAAAAATATTACTTGTAAAAATTATTCTGTTTAGCAAAGAATTGGTCCATGATTTGTAATTTTACAAGTGGTAAAATTATAGTATATATAAACATTTTTAGTGTAAGCTGGACTCAATAGCAACAAAATCTTGAATGAATGAAAGTTCTAAATGAGAGCCACAAATTTCTACAAGTTATATCGAGACAAGTAACGAATATTCATTTCATCCCAGCTATTTCAGCTTTATAATAATTGGGTCTGCCCTTGCCTGGAATACTGCTCTCATAAGGTACTCTACATGTAGGCATGCTTCCTTTCTTGATAACTGAATTCAAATCAGTCTGCCTGATTAATGATCACTAGCCTACTGACATTCGTACTCAATCTCTCGTTAATGCCAGGTAGCCAGACTCTCTCGTGTAGAAATGTTTTCCGTCAATGTTCCATGGCGTTTGCAAACTGTGTTCCTGCACTCTTAAAATGTCCAAAGAACATCTGCCAAGCAATGTAACTGCACAATTCATCTATGGATATGGCTACTTACATATTGAAAGGCACGGTGAATAATTCGTTCAAATTGTCTCATCCCTCTTCAGTTTCTAGGTTCTTTTGACATATTCCTCTTCAAGATGCAATTTTGATATCACTTGAATCAATCAAAATTGTTCTGTCTAGCTTTATTAAAATTTCTATTTTATTTAATGATCAAGTGCAGCTGTATGTCTATGAGCTTGATGTGGGTCGTCTGGCCCATCTCGCTAGCTTTTGAATAAAACAAGAGCTCTATGACCTTTTAATGCTGGTCAACTGATATCTGTTACATACAGGCGATGCAGTTTATAATACTATTACTGAGTTAGCATATTGAAAGAAATGTTTCCTGTTTTTTACAATAAATAATTCTAACATAAGCTATAGAAACAAAAACAAAATAAAAATAAATTGGGCTAATACACAGTGGTTGCTTTCAGTCACTTACTAAATATCACTGACCTATTTTCAAAATTCGAGAAAACGCTAATAAAACTTTCTTTACCTTAGTCAAGGTCATGATAGACTAATGTTACTGCCATGTGGCCGTACAGTCCTATTAAAAATATAAACCTTTACCATTCCTTGAAAAAAAAAAAAAATGATAGGCTATGAGCCAATTGCATTTTTATGATGGTGGTCAGTCATTATACAAAAGTCAATATTTTGGAATAAAACACTCACAACCAAACCATTATACCTAACATCCTGAACAAAAAAATGGTAAGCAATTTTTATTCAAAAGGCCAAGACCCTAAAAAAAAAAAAAAATAACTTTTCATGGCATTTTACGTTCACAGCTGGCAACTATGCCAAAATGTATCACAGTAGGTTACGGTTCAGAAACAGCAGGTTGCCAAAATGGCATTTCACCTTTAAGGTCAAATTTGACATTTCTCCCAGAAAATACAGACCAAATTCCGACTCATTTTCAAAATCTGAGTAGAAAGAGGAGACTACTAATATTGTATGATTGAGCATGACGTTCTGAACAATTTTTGTTACATAAACTTCCCCTAAAAATCTCTCATTTGACCTGTGCAAGATTGTACTCATTATATTCAGGATTTTAAGGAATGTGTGCAGGATTTTGAAGTTTGTGTGCAAGATTATTGGGTTCTGTCGAGTGATTTTGAGATTAAGAAGTGGGTTTTTGGAGCTTCAGATGCAATATTTTCAGTAAGCTACTCAGTACTCTCATGTGTGATTTTGAAGTTTTAATAGCCTACAATTTTATATATAGTAGCTTACCAGGTTCTACAACATATTGCTATGTAGAGTTGAGTAACTTACTGGTATGCTAGTTACCTTAAGATCTTATATGGGGATTATGTTGAGTGTGCTGACTATTGACAAGCAGTGGTGTTTGTTGGCATGCACTTTCAAGACTCATCCATGTAGGCCTATTGTCTGCACCACTTAGGCCTAATATAGTTAACCCGCTTACATACCTACTAACAGCCCAGGGATAGATTTTTATAACACAATGCATAGGCCTATATTATTTTGTAATCTATTTATAGGACATATTGTAAAAACGAATGAAATTAAACAGGATATGTACGCTTACGCTTGGCTAACCCTAGTACCCTATTACTGTCAGTCTTTCAGGATAACCAGGATTCGGGTACTTTTGAGCCGAGATTCGAGAACACACTTGTTTACAGTCGGTATAACATGACATTTGTAATTGAAATAACAAAGTTAATGAATAATTCATTTTGAACTTTCAAAAGTGTGGTGGGCACTATATGTTGTTATTAATTTCTTATCTAATTTGATTAAACGTTATGTAATAATAAACTTATAAACATGTCCTCATTAGTATCTAAGCCGCTAAGAAAAAAAAAATATCAGCATTAACGAATTCTTCATTAAAAGAAAACGGACTTCAAACTCTACTGTAAGGGTAACTTTTCCATTTATTAATAATTCCTGTCAATGTTGTGGATTTGTCTGGTTGCCCAGCAGTCAAAAGTTCTTCTTACTATAGGCGACAATTTTTCTTTACTGTGGTCTACAAGTTATACTGTTAAAATACGCACTGGGGTAAATGAACATCACTAGTATCAAAGTCTTTGATATATTTTCTGGAAATCAGGTCATTATTAAAACTAATAAAGTAAGGGATTTATTTCCCTCCATGGAAAAGTCACTATTTATAACAGGACCCTCCACAAGTCTTCTGATACCAAGAACCTTGCTAATAGAAATAGCCTCTACTTTCCTCCATTTTTAAGATGGTCGAGTTTCGAACTGTGATTGTCAAGAGCGTTATTTTCGGTATGTGAATTCTGCGTTCTCTCGTGGTCCCCATTTCTTGAAAAAAAAAAATCCTCTGTGCTTTCCACTTAATATTTCATGTCACTTTTAGTGAATGGATTTTGATAATCGCCAATATATTTGTTGTTGTGAGTCTTTGTACCACTGAATTGTATAAGGATATTTTTAATGATATTTTTACAATCTAAGATTAGTTTATCAGTGTGATTTTTATTGTAAGTTTCCCTTATTCTGTTTAAATTCAAGTTAAAATGTGGAGCCATGCAATTCATAAATTTTTCGATTTGATTTTTCTCTTGAGGTGCCTATATAAAAATTCCGTTTTTTTTTTAAATGATGTTAATAAAATGTCCCGGATAGGCAACGCCAGAGTGGAATTCCACCCAACATGTGCTTATGAAAAGAAAATTTTCGCCTCCTTTATTTTTTTCCTTACCCACAATAGTCAAAACCCATGGCACGGCTCTAACGTCTATTTATATTTTCTTACACGTTTAGAGGCTAGCTTTAATAGAGAATATAATCTTCAGAATATATATTAGATAAAAAATATAGTCAACATGGCAAAAGCCACGTAGTAGAAGAACGGCTGTCACTGTAGTTCTTGACGCCTTAACTGTGTTGGAATGTTAGACGAACCATTACGAGTATTACCTAGTCTTCATGAAATATTTTAACTGCTACATAGTGATACCCCCATTGTGTCATGTACAGTAATCTTAAACGGAAAATTGTGATTAGAAAACTTCGTGGCCTTGCCTAGAAAGAGGAATGGCAACTAACTCTTTTGCATGACTGTATAGCACAGTCACTCATATAACTATACCCAAGTTTGTGACTGATTGCTTCCCTTATGTTGTAAGTGAGGCCATTTAAACTCTAACAAGACTTGATAGTGCACAGTGAGGACTCGCCTATCTGTTCCATTATTCAGAAGTGGGCTGCTAAAGGTGCGGTAGCAGCAACAGAACATGCAATAACCTTTGGTCGTGAAATCCATAAACATCAACTACTACGCATAAATGGATGTAATTCATCACATGGATTTGGATAACAAACGTTTGACTGATTGTGGTTATTGGTGATGGTTCAGTGTACACACTGTTCTCACTTAAGATAAACAAGCTGTTTACCACATTATGTGAACAACCGGAATAGAAGCTCGGAGCTAGTCCAAACTTTCTATTGGATTTTAGTAACTCAGGATGAGAAATCAGTTTACCATTTTGAAATGAATCAGATATTTAGAGCAAGTAAATGAAACACCAGTCCTCACCTGTAAAATAATTTGAGATATGGTGTCTATAGCTTCGGTTTTTTAGGATTCTAAGGTGCCCCTTGATGGGGGATAATTATACCCCAGATCTACATTAGATGACAAAAAAACATCAAGATGTACTGCATAGAAAACTGAGAGTGCTGTTCCTGAACAGGTGAGAGGGGATGAGATGATCAGCTGTGGCTTTGTTGTCCCATGTCCCTTAATTACCCGACAAAGTACCACCTGACTTCTGTCTAATTCTCAAACTGTTCAAAGACTGTTTCTCAGGGACTCATTTTGTCATTGGTCGTGAATTTTTAGGCTCAGAAGATGGTCTGCCATGAACGTACAGGAAAAAGATGTAAATGCCTTTATGAGTGACCAGCCCCTCTCACCAACTTTTTTTTCCTAAATCAAACAGCAGTTCCATCAAAGTACTGAACAAATGCTTTCAAGATTAATTCAAATTTCCAGTACCCTTCTTGTGAATCTTATAGTACACTCCCTTCTTTGTTGATTTAGTAGTATATAAGCCAGCAGATGCCATTCTCTTGGTACCATTCGCAGTGAAACTAAGACATATGCTACTTACTCAATGATTATATCTGATGCCTCATTAATGACAATGACAACCTTCCTCCCACCGAATTCGTGTCTGAATTATTTTCGATTTCAGAACATGTCCCCTTCTCTTTTTCCTCCTACCCAATCGTGAGGCTCGGCTTGTATTTCACTTTTTCCTCCCGTGTGCTATTTTGATCTCTTTCAATTTTATTAAGCTCAGATGTCACAGGAGACATCATTATCCATCCTTCCCATCAAGAGAATCATATTTTCCCTTTAAATTTTCCTTTTATCAGGGGATTTTGGCTTAAGAAAATTCTTGGTCCATTTCGATTCAATGCAATTTCGATTCTGAGTTCTCGTAATCTCCATTTTGCTATCCCACTTCTTTTGAAATTTTGTAAATCCTCAAGCAACATGAAAACAGTATTTATCTGACACAAGAAAACTAAGTTAAAAGGACTAAAGCAGTGAAAATTGAGTAGTGAATTCTCAGCATCCCAAACTGATTTATACTTCTAGCAAAAATATGAACGGTACTGGTACTGCATAAAAATTTTGAAGTGTCGTGTCCTCCCCTTCATGTCTATGTATCTATGTAAGTTATTTAGGGCAAGCTTCTACGTAGTCTTTTTCCCTTGCCACTCCGTAATTGGTCATCCGGATTCTTATATATATATATATATATATATATATATATATATATATATATATATATATATATATATATATCATTTATTA
>NC_061107.1:94911413-94916413 GCF_015104395.2 Macrobrachium nipponense
TTTTTTTTTTTTTTGCGAGAAGATTTCCCCACAGAGAGGGTGGCTTTAAATAAAAAACATGACAGCTTCAGTGTTATTCAATTTCTAGCAACACCGTAAAGGAGGACTACTGTCCAAGGACTTCATTAAGTTTAAAGTTACTTGAAGCAACTACGCAGGGGCCATTGCAGCTTGACTCGAACCGTTTCGTATTGCAGAGCCATTTACCTCTACTTCACATTTTATCACTCGGTTGTAAAAATTAAATAAATTGAACGGTTTGGCCCTCGACTCATGACTTCTTCCAATTTAAGATGGGTTATTTCTAGCAATTGCCAATAAATTTTTGCTATTAGGCATTTCAGCGTTTGCAATTTAATCATCAAGTAGTTAGTCAACGAAATGATATCATACCACTAGTTCTTGTCGTAGGCTATACATGCATACATACATACTCATATACATATAATAATATATATATAATATATATATATATATATATATATATATATATACACACATACATTCTTGCATTTGATCAAGGGATATATATGCATAATTTATAAGTGAAGAACAAATGTATTTTCATTGTCATCGAAAAATGGAATACTTACGCAATTTTTTCACCTGATTAGTTATATACCATCCGCTATTATATTTAACAAAGATGTCGGTCTGCGCAACCATATCAAGACGCGAGTAGCCTGGAGGTATTGACTTTGCTCAGGGAAGCTGTGAAGACGCGCGATTACATCACCGACAGACCCCGAAAGCAGCAGACGCCCGAAATATCAAATTATATCGAAGTCTTTCCGCCCCCTTTCTCGGATGTTGGTTTCGGCGCTAATCCGGCACGAGACCTCTTTGACGAAGCTCGAGGAACGATCGCTAGGGACCTGCCCTTGGCTTCCTTCGCTCTTTGATCTGGCAAGAGCGGTGATGGGTATTTCACCTCCTGTGCCATCTTGGCAGAGAAAGTCATCCACCGTGTTATCTTCCTGTGAACCGTTTTACAGAGGATCATTTACCACTGGCATCTTGCCATCTGAATTCTTAAGTTAAGGTCCAATAGCTTCAAGTTTGCTCAAATGGAAATATGGCTGTAAAATCACCAGACCGCAAGCAAGCATAATTCGGAAATTTACAATAGCCTATTAAAGTGCCTCTTAAAATGTTATAAGGAATAAAAATAATCTTGTAAATGAAAATTCCCTCTGAATTATGGATATGCCTTGAGAACCGGTTCATATTTTTTTTTTAATGTAGATTATGATGGTCATCTATTTGCTAAATGTTGTGAGTCAACCTTTGCTTTATAAATGAATTTCCAGTTGTTCCCAATAGAAGATTTAGTGACTTTGTTATTGATCTCTAATATCTATTACTAATCAATCTATGATGATTCATTCTCATATAATGGTCAAACCTTGAATCACAATACATTCTTGCTTACTGTAAGGATATTAGTGAAAAGTACATAGAAGATGCTTGGTAGAAGTATCCATGTAAGCGATGTAGAAAACTGCAAAAAATGACCTTTTAAGAACCACCTTCTACAGTGACAGTACCTTGAAGAAAGGTTGAATGCGATTCAGGTGCACCAATCAATTCAAGAGTGGACAAGAATAGAGTCAAGAGTAGCAGATCAGAAAGTTCACTCACTGATTAAGACCACTGACCTTTTTACCTGTTTTTAGTTTAATGAAAATCATGATCAACCACCATCTTCCCATTCTATACAAATATTCTGATTGAATCTTTTCTCGATTCAAAGTTTGTATAAGAAAGGGAATTTTAGATCAGGCTATAAAAGAAGCCATGGAAACATTCAGGATAACATGCCACTTCAAAGTATAAGTATTTCTGTGATTTTTTTTATATATAAAACATCTGCTTTATAAAGTAGACAACATCCTGTATTAGAATTTTTTTTGGCACACGGGTTCATCTAATCGAAACGTATATGATGTTTTTGTTTGTATGGTGTTTTTACGTTGTAGGGAACCAGTGGTTATTCAGCAACGGGACCAACGGCTTTACGTGACTTCCGAATCACGTCGAGAGTGAACTTCAATCACCAGAAATACACATCTGTAACCCATCAACGGAATGCCCGAGAATCGAACTCGCGGCCACCGAGTTAACAGGCCAGGACCATACCGATCACGCCACTGAGGCGCTTCAACGTATATAATGGCAGAACTTTTGCATGAGCCTTCCTACCTTGCTCTATGTTCTGTCGTCCTCTTGGAAAGACTGATTATTCATTCAACAGCTAATTTTCTTTTCATGCAAGAGTGACATATGAACAGAATTTCTGCTTTCAAAAGACTTCATGTAATTACGCTCGCACAAATCCTAACCCAGACCAATATGCGTTCATAGAAACATAATTCTCACATTCAAGAGCAGCAGCCTTTCTATCAATCAATCAATCTGACACAGCGATGGCACATGCTTACTTGACGTAAACTCGGTACTACTATCAATCAATACCTGTGAGAACATGCAGAGTCAGATTGACAGAATTGGTGCAGGTATTGGTACAAGTATACACCCCTGAATGGACCGCTGATGCTTTAGCTCGTATGAAGGTTGACTTGGCAAAGGGCAAGCCTACGGGAGGTATGATCGTGCTCGTCGTATCCATTGTATTCGGAGGAGAAGACTCGGTACTTGTCTCTGTTAGGTGATAGCGTCCGCCGTGGGAATGTTTAGAGGGTTTGAATCTTGGATGGCTCTGAGGAAGGAGATCATCGGCAACAGCGCCCGAGAAGTTGTCAGAAGGCGCCGGAGTCGACGAGGGCTGTTTGGTTGTTGGGGGAGATGTTACTTGAACGCGACCTTCTTCAGTCTCCGTGCCGTCTTGGAGCTGCAAAATAATGAAACAAAGGAGTATTGGATTATGTTATATTTACAGTGAGGTGAGCTTTGCACAATGACATGATAATCAGCCTTTTGATCGTAATACCTATAAAATCACCGAAGGGATATCGAAAATAGATATTCAACATACAGTATACTAAGTAGTATATGCTTCCAGCATGGCTAAGAGAAACAACACACATTTGATAGAAAACACCAGTTTTCATTTTATATCTGAACTTTCTGTAACAGTTTTTATTTATTTATTTTTATTTTGCAAGACTAACCAGCGCTGTAACAAGACTTTGAGCGTACCATATGATTATTGATGTGTAGATTTTTCTAAACTAAGATTGTAGGAAGGAGCTCTTATAAAGATTATTTTTGAAAAGAAAGTGGCAACCTATTCAAATGAATAATTTATGGTGCTTCAGAAATTAACTTTGTCAAATAATTTCTTCAATCGTTACAAGAAGGGACCTTTATTTTTATAGATAAATAAGAAGATTCTGTTAATTTTACTGAAGATAAGCCCAATATTACTGAAATGGAAGAACAATCACGAAAAACGATGTATAACTATAGCAAGAAATAAACTAACGAACCAGTGCAAGATATTCGCACGATAAGACTTCGGAAGATCTTTTAAGAAAAATGAGTGATTCTGTTCATTCTGACGAGCGAGCAGTGATTTGTGCTGGTTTTATATTTGATCAAGTGCCCTCTTATGATGTGACCACTTTCCTTGCTCATGAAAGGCTTACCTTTCAACTAGACCCAGGGAGATATTGTCAACTCGAGTGCTGATAACTGTACGAGTGTAACTGTAAGACCCATTCATTGCTGGATTGGCTAACCAAGACTTGAAAAGGTTAATCACATCCCTTCTGTTATCTAGATATTGGTGTAAAGTTTTCGTATTGGAATTCATAACCTAGAATTATGTATGTATGATTTGCTAACCTATACAACTTGGAAAGGTCATTAATATCGCTACTGTTATCTAGATAATAATCTAAAGTTTTTGTATCAGAACGCATAACTTAGAATTATCAACACTAAGTTGATATCATGATAAAGAGAGGAGGGTGATATTTTATGCATAAAACCAGTAGACTCTGATATGATCCTCTTTTATTCAAAATGAATGAACAAGTCTAATACACCAGTCTATTTATTATTATTGTTAGAGAATCTAAAGTTGAAGATATTCTCAGAAAACCAGCTAATGATCTACCAAAAGTACACGTTTATCCAGCTTTCTCTTTGAAGCATTTAAATGTTATAAGAATTGTCAAGCCAGAATATCAAGATGATCATGAATTCAATAAATCTTGGAAACAGCAATAAAACTATTACATAGAAGTTTGAATCGTTAAATTGCGATGTATCTAGTAAGACTCTTATTATAAACATTCTAAGCTTCCCATATTTCCACGGTTTTGACAATATTTATAGCGGGTTAACAGTTTGATTATAGTAATATGAGTTAAATTCCATAAAAGGACGGCATATTTGTCATAGACGGTTTTTGTTTTGGTCGTAATTAATTTCAAACTATTAAAAGGTCAAATGGAGCATAATCAGAACAATATGTATATGCACACCACACACACACACATATATATAACACATATATACATACATATATATAAATACACATATGTGTATATTTATGTGTCCTAACTGACCAACCCGGAAGTAACACTTGGTGTGGTTTTGATTAACAAGTTTATTTAAAACAATGCATTCTGGACAGAAATATTAATCATAGGAAAGAAAAACACTTTCAGTGATAGTACTTATACTTCAGACGATAAAAGTATTGAAAAGGACATGTAGGAAAGTTTCTCTAATCTTCTCTAATCTTCGTTAACTGGTCCAACGGTATGTTAAATAAGGTACAAGATGCGAAGTAATATCATATAAGCTTTTTGTAAATACTCATAAAAAGTTGAATGCTAAATAATAATAATAATAATAATAATAATAATAATAATAATAATAATAATAATAAAATCCAAATTAACCCACACAGTCTACCGATAAATAGTGAGCATTATAGTATACTTGCAGAGTTGCAAAGTAACTTGGCTGACGGTCTAATATCCTTTGTTGCTAGGAAAATATATATTTAGTGACATTACACGTAAATT
>NC_061107.1:94921413-94923913 GCF_015104395.2 Macrobrachium nipponense
ATAAACATTATTGGACAAATGTATCACCATTTTTCCCATAAATCATCTTTTATCGAGGAAATTCAGCATTTTCCATTAGCCATCACTGGAAAAATGCACTGCGGGACTTTCTATTATTACACATGATGGATTGATGCTCTCTTTTCAAAATGGCTTAGCATTATATTTGAATTTTTACCTGCGACCAAGGAAACTTTTGTCAAAATTTAACCATAAATAATTATTACGTTTTTATGCAATGGTCGGATATATAGCTCATATTTACTTAACTAAGCCGTCCTTTAAATCTTTGGTGATTAGTAATTTAACGAGAACATTATAAATTTAGTTATAATCTCAGCTAACATGTATTTAAGGTATAGGAAATTAGTATCTAATTAATATTTATTGTTTCTGCACAATTGCTCACAAGACATTCAGTAAATTTCGTCATTAAGGTGTATTATCCTTTAATGGCCAGCTTGCTCGTCTCTTTAAGCTAAGTTTGGGAGTTTAATTTTGTTGGGATGGGGGGTTTGAGGAGGGGGTGGCGTCATCCAGGGCCATTTGCCTTGCTTTCTGCTTTCAGTGAATTTAGATGGGGGTAATCTCCAGCTTCCTGTTGCGCATAGCAGATACTTAGACTCTTAGGGGCCAGCAATTTGTACAAAGTGTAACACTGACTAACACCACTATACTCTGGTATGTCCTGCCCTTAGTGAGCAGAGAGAAATGTAAATAAAAAGATATGATTCTTCAAAGGCTAGACAGTATGAAATTTAAACCAGCTGTTCAATGTAGAAAGCCGGAAAGAAATGTGTAGTCTTAACAAATCTGCATAAAGCATAATAGACCAATTTGGAATTCCTTTTGTTGGGGATATCGCTGCGGTCGAATTAGTGACAAAATGTTTATAAACTAAAGGAAAACTGAGGAAAATTATTATAATGACTCTTTGGGCCATTAATTAAGCATTATAATGTACTCTTGAAACTAATTTGAAAATTTATATGTAGGTACAAATGCACTATTATTCCTTGACTTTTTACCTTTTGAATAGTGTAAGGCATTTGAATTCTTGCATTTTGTTCTTCGTTCGTCATCTTTCTGTACTTTATCTATTTTGTAATTACTGCATTTCTCGAATGTACACTCTCATACACCGAAAAGATGTTTGGATGGAAATCTTTGAAATCTTTGGAAAACTTCCTATGGCCTTTAAGTTGGGGGGGCAGGGGCGTGGGGTGGGAGGGATGGCGGCAATAAAAGCGCGAGTCAAAGTTTTCCTTTCGGTGGATAAAACTTTCAACATTTAATTTCCATTCATATATGCTTCCTCTCAGCGTGTTTAGCTTATAAGCATTTTGTCACCAGTCAATGAGAAGTTCGACCATAGCGAAGATTATCTTCATAAAAATATTTGAAATGGGACATAGGCAATGGCCGAGCTTCTATAATGTCATACGAATTCACCGTAGATTATGGAGTGTTTTAGATAAGTTCAAGAATAAAGATAAAAGGAAAATAACTTGGAGAATCAGCCATAACGGCAGCTTCGAAGAGAGAGAGAGAGAGAGAGAGAGAGAGAGAGAGAGAGAGAGAGAGAGATTATTTCATCCCGTTCGCTAAACTTGAACAGTGAATGAAACAGGGATAACAAAGCCATTCCAATGGAAGTGGAAACAGTGCATAACATTTCAATAACAATTAATGTTTTAGGAGATTCTTTTGGTAAATACAACTTGAACTCCGACATTGTAATTGGGTAAACAGCAAAATACACCGAGGTGATAAAAAATCTGAAACCTCTGCATTCACTGAAATATTTTCGGTAAGGGACCATTATTGATATTTGCAACTTTGTTTAAACATTCAAACGAAATGCAACTCCATTTTCGGTTATTGGTTTGAGTTCCATTTCACTCTGAAAGTATACCCTCGAGAACAAAGTGCGGCTGAATTAGAAAACGTTAAGAAGATGTAGTCAAGGAAACAACTTCGGGAGGGAGACAAAGACGCTTAGTAAACAATGGATTCTATTAAGAGATTACGAGGCTTCATAAAGGCAGAATCGAGAGAACCACGAGGGACGGTTTTCATAGAAAAACCCCAATTACAATCTACAAAGACCATTCCTGTTAGACTTACAAAAGAAAATTAATTGGGAAAGTTTTTTCCTTGACTCCTTAAACGGTAGAAATTTACCTCTGGACACTTTCTAATCTGATTTTTTTTTTTTTTTTTAAGGGATGATGGTACTATCTTCTTCATTGGAAAGAACTGTGCTTTCTCTTCAATAACCCTTGAATATAAAGTTAAAACAACTTCGATTTCCGAGTTGTAAGAGATGAGTGACAAGAAATTTCGAAAAATTAGATTCAGTAGCACTCTCGCGTAAAAACACCTTTATATTACATAAATGTTTACTGCCAAAAAATGTTAGTTATTTATCCATTAATTTCATGTTGGATGTAGCTCTTGGATAATTGTAACTGAAATATTGGTCGGTGAGTCATGCAGT
>NC_061107.1:94928913-94971413 GCF_015104395.2 Macrobrachium nipponense
TCGAGTACTGGACTGACTGCCTCTTGTGAGCTGGCAGTTCGTCGCGTCCTGTCGATAAGAAGGGAGAGTGAAAATTCAGTGGCAGTATTTCCGTATTTATCATTTACTCAGCGCTATGGCCATGCTCGAATAATTTGTGAGAAGGAAATGTCGGAAACATAAAAGGATTCTTTGCTATTCAGTGTAGAGTACACTGAACAGAGAGAGAGAGAGAGAGAGAGAGAGAGAATACCATTAGAACACTGGATAGTCTGAAGATTTTTCTTAGAAACAAGTGATTTAAAATCTTTGTGGGCAGTCGTGAACGTTTTTATAGATTTCAGTACATGCATACATACAAGCATATATATATATATATATATATATATATATATACATATATATATATGTGCATATATATATATATATACATATATATATATTATACTATATATATAATATATATTAATATATACTTATAATATACATATATATCATACATATATATTACATCAATAAGATATATATAATATATATATTATTATATAATATACATACATAACATACATACAATATATATTAATATATAATATATTATACATACATATATATATATTATTTATATTCTATTATATATATATATATATATATATATATATATGCTTAGATAAGAGAGAGAGAGAGAGAGAGAGAGAGAGAGAGAGAGAGAGAGAGAGAGCGAGAGAGATATGCCAAGTTTAAGTGAAGTCTTCTGAATTAACGAAATGAAAGTTTTACAAGCCAAGTCCTTCTAAGCCTCAGCATCATTTCCAATAAAGAATAAACAATATTTTCTTTGTCTCTGCTTTGTAAGACTTAGTGTTTCATCCATGTCAATTAACTGTTAAGCACTTAACTGTTAAGCACTACTAATTGCTAGGTTAAATTTGTACACGCTTCTTATCATACTATTTAGGTAAAGTTTTTATTCCTCTCTTTTCTTTCTTTCTGTAAAAGTAATATATTTTCAGAAACAAAAGTTGATATAGTTTGATGAAACATGACATCATAAAATAAATATATTTGATAAAAGCTTACACAGAACAATCCTAAGGTTGAAATTTGATATCAAAGGAAGATATGTAAGATAGTTTGAAGGATATACGTAAATCAAAGTTCAATCTGTGTAGAAAAGTAATTAAAACTACAAACATCGAACCCAACGATATTTGATAATGCATGAAAACATATTTTTTTTTCACCTTGACAAATGTGTTTCTTAATTAAAAGACAGACAGGCAGGGTCACTGTAAAGGAAAATCTTGATAATAAACTTTAAGCCCAGCTGAAGTGAATCATATTGCCCAGTCTGAAGAGGGAAAAATAATTCTTCAATATAATTCTAAAAATTGAAAGTACAACACAAATCAAACGATACATATCCTATTGGGATGACTAAATAGTTTATTCTACCTTTGTGGGGAAAATGATTTATGTTTGAAAAACTTCCAATAAACCTTTTCCCAAATGGAAAAGCAACCTTGTTCAAAATGAGATAGGAAAATGGAACCATAGTTTCTGAGGATGCTGGGTGTTTCAGACAAACGGTCTCTTTGTTATAGGATAAATCCTCGCCGAGGAGGCTTTAGCATTAGGGAATAGTATACTCTAAGCCTATTTCGTGCTATCCTTCTCCTTCGAACTAAAAAGGATTCGTGGTTAAAGCTCCTCGGGGCTCAATGCAGAAGATATTCCATGCTCCAAGAACGCTGAATATTTTCCACTAACCATTTCCTTTGTCAGCCCAGGCAAGGGAAAGAATGAGAAAAAGCACCGTCCAACCACACATCATTCTCGTCTTTTTTATCCCCTTATCTATACAGCAGGACGCCTAGGATCCGGGAAGCGGCCAGAAATCCTGTAGGAAGAAGAATCACACAGTTTAGAAGCTTAAAGAACTTATGTTTTCTTTTTTGTCACAGGGTTTATATTCAGGACGTTGAGCATAGTTATTTCTTTTTTAGAACAGATGAGGTGATTTATGAATAGAGAATTCCACTTTGTTGGGATCAATGGAAATTGTGGAGAAAATGGACACCATTATTTTACTTAGTACAATGTTTTTATTTTCAAAATCCAAAAATCGCGTATTAGTGTATACTTCGAAAGAAAAATCTTTCAACTTTCTCATCTGTTACTTACTTGAGTATACAGCAGTCTCGGACCTATAAAACGCACACATACACACACAAGATTAGTATGATTTCTTTTAATGTAGACATACTTTGAAGTCGGCAGCAGAAAGTCAGTTCTTGAATTAAATTCTACCAAATTACAAATCTATTAACTTATAACTAAACTCATTTGAGGACACTTACAAATACTTGCATAGAATGTGTACGAACACACAAACAACTCATACATGTTAGCTTAACTGCAAGCATGCTAATGTATGGATTCGAGCTGATATAGAGTTGCATTGTATTGTCGAGTAAGGAATTATAGAAGCGAGATCGCGCCGGTGAATGTAGTGGAAATAATGATTTAATTGCCTCCGGAGAATCAGCAGAGGAGGAGGAGGAAATTCCCAGATAAGGAGAATACTCTTGCAAGGATCACGGAAATCTCCTTGAGGAGAGAGAAGGGGAATCGTGGAAGAGACAGCTCTGTTGCGCCTAATTATCAAGGCTCCTCCTCACGGAGACCTTTTGCAACGCGCGCTCTCTCATTTTTTTGCAGCTGGCTAATAGGGTTCCTCTGACTGAAATGGGATTATGAAAGAAGAGAGATGGACTGACTAACTCACTGACAGTTCGGCTCAGTTAAGATCCTCTTTGTTTCGTATTCACGCTACTTAGAATTATCTACACAGTGGTGGAGATTATGCAAATACATGAACAATGTCGCTATATAGATAGGCAGATAGGTAGATAGTTAGTTTTTATGTCATATCCAATATATTTAAAGGATTCATTATAGTGATGAAAGAAGTAAAAATAGATGTATGGATAGAAGTTTCCGTTAATCAATCCGATAGCATATGTTTTGTAGCCTAAATTCCAGGTAGGCGGTTTTCATTTTCATTGAAACTGGGCATAGAAATTCCAAAATAAAATGAAGCTATTAAGTATTGCACACAAAGTGCAATACTTAAGGATCTGAGTTAAGATGAGTGGGCTTGGAAAGATGAGATAAAATCCCATAATCTTCCAATAAGTACAACTAATCCTGAACAAATGAGCTTTATTCAGTACAAGAAACAGGAAAATCATGACACAGAAAGAGAACTTTTGTGTCTGGATTCCCCTAAGCTCGTAAGACTTAGGGTTGTGCAACCTTCGTCAAGAAAAGCAATAAAAAGTTCCAGAGAGAACAAGAAAATTATCGTCCAAGGATGGACGACCGAGATCTCCGTCATCATAAGACAGTATTATTTTTTTCTTTTTCTATTCCGTTAGGTTTCGTTCGTTTCTTTCTCACGGATTTCGTGATACCGAAATACTGGCTACGGTAACTACGACCTGGTAACTGTTTTTAACATATCTTCATAAAAAAAATTAGGCTGTTGTTTTTTTTTTTTTTAGCTTATTTATACGTTTGTAAGTGATTTTTGTGATAATTCTTATCCTAAACGTCACGTATCTTAGGGCGTCTGTGGAATTATCAACGTAGGTCAGTCTCCAGGACTTTGCTTTCACCATTAGCATTTTCATGAGCCCATCTGCGACGCTTTGCTTATATTTTTTCAATTTATAAGGAAACTTCTTCACAGAAGGCTTAACAAGTTCGCTACCTGGCTCGTCGTCAGACCTACTAAGTTAAGCGACACTGAGGCCGGTAAGTACTTCGATGGGTGACTGCCAATGCTCTGTGCAGCAGAGCTTTAGCTTGTAACCTCAACCCAAGCAATAACTGCTGGAAAACGAACGAGTTATCATCCTCTAAGGCCTCACGCTGACAATGTCACAATCCTTTTAAGACGACAATTTAGTATAAAATCATTGAGACCGCCTCTGGGTCAAGAGAATGAAAATTATATGTATTTACTGTCAGTGTACGGAATAATATCCCTAACCCTACATTGCCAAGTAGAGGCTCACGATTTAATTCGAAAACACAGACACTCACGGACGAAGCAGTCGATATTATCTGGAACTTTCAACCCCACAAGTTTAATTCAGAGAACATCAAGTACGAAATGGTAAAGTCAGAACAATAAAAAGAAATCATTTGTCACGCTGCAGAGTGTGGATTCGGAAAATTCTTTTATTTTTTTATTTTTTTTTTTAGGAAATGAACCCCATGTGTCAAAAAAGGATAATGGGGGGAATCTGCTCATTTGAAATCAGTCCCAAGCGGCTGCCGCAGCGGCATTCATCATCGTCGTTATTAATGCTGGTTATTTTTTCATTTCAAATTTTTTTTTTACCGCGACTCATTTTTAATAGAATTTTTATTCTAGAAACTAATATTCAACGACTACTTAGTTTTGAGTCTTGTCATTTTTAAAATATAGCGAGGGACAACTTTTAAATAGCTAACATCTTCATTCCAAGGAGGTTTAGTTTTTAATTGGTATTGATAATTTTGATGCGCAAAGAGAACGAGACTTCAATACATGCATCTTTACTTTAAAGATTAGTCACGGTACGTGACCACGAACTTTTGATTTCTATTTAGTTTAATTTGCTATAAATCTTTATCAACATTCAGAACACTGATATTTTCACTTTCACCGATATCCATTAAGTATGTTCTAAATGCCCTATAATAACCCTGTACAAAGTCACCCTAAATATTGAGAGAAGGGCGTAATTACTGATTGAAAAATAATGCGACGCAAGCTATTCACACGAATATGGCGACATTTGCATATTTGTCTTTTTCCCTTACATGTGTCTATTTCAGTTGGTCCGCTGGTATAGTGGTTAGTGTCGTGGAATGCCGCTTAGACGTCAAGGGTTTTTGTCTCCCCAGAACGGTGAAGAATCACTGGCTCTGTATCGTGATCAGTTACTGCTGCAGTGTGGGCTCTGCCGTAGGAGGTTGAAACCAAAATTCTTTGGAAGATTGTATTTCAAGTCAGTGGCCCCTTTGTGCTTATCCCATGTGAACAGGTTTCATCTACTGAAATAATAATAATAATATTAATAATAATAATAATATTGAAGTAATATTTTCCTTGCGTAAAGAGTTAACCGGTAGTACACGCAAAAAAAAAAAAAAAAAAAAAACTAAGAGAAAAATTATGCTCAAGTAAGTAAGCAAACATTCTTTAAATAACCCGGCGAGGAAAAATAGAACCATTGCTCCCCCGAAATGCAAAAATTCACAAGTGAAAAGTAAAACGCAATACATAAGTTTGAGCGCAGGCACTGAAATAAATGGAAAAGTTAGTATTGCAGAATCACCACAAATTGCAACCTTAATTATTATGAATTGTTACCAATATTCATTACTCTTTAGCAATGCTCCTTTTTTGAATTTCTTGCTGGCGAATCCGCGAGCATTCATTTGAATATGAAAATGAAGAACTTTGATTTATGGGAATAAATGATATAACTGTGGAAAAACGACAAAACTGTGATGTTTGAAAACTGGTGGAAAGGCCAGAAGAATTACTTCAGGCTCCGGAAACGAAAGATTACGAAAAGGCAGGCGCAATAATATTTTCGGAATCTGAAATGTGTTTGATACTTGTATATCTGAGCGAAACATCTATTTTGCAAACTAGTTTATATTGATCAACGTAATATATTGAATTTATTTTGCTAAAGTGCTGTAAATCACCTTGTATTTTGACCCAAAAGTGCAATATGATGAGGTCACACAAGTAACAAGAACTGGTTGACATGTCTCCTATCTAATACCGCGATATACAACAAATAATTTTTGGATAGGTCAGTTATGGAAAACAAATAAACAAATTAACCAAAGTAACCCCTGCCCCCCCCCCCCAAAAAAAAAAAAAAAAAAAAAAATAAAGGCAAGGGACTGGACTGTCATTTCCATTCGCCTGCGTATCCATCCTGCAGATATCCCTGATCCCCTATCATCATAACGAACCTCATCCTCCCCCGAGACTCGTACTGGAAGAATAATCCCGCCTCCTAATTCAATAACACACCGCATGGCGTCAATTAGGGTTCCTCTTTAATCCTTTGGCCTGAGTCTGCATATCGCTCAGATGAAATCTCGCGGAATCCGACGGAACTGATCAGTTCATTTGCGTTTTTCTATTGCAGCCTAATGCTCCGCGGCGATGTGCGGGCGTGGAACCTCCCCCGTCTTTTGGAATTCAAATATGGTTGGTAGAAAAAATGAAGGCACAGATCAACATAATTTATTCTCTTTAACTTCGCTACGTTTTACTAGACATGTGTATTTAGGACTCTGTATATATGACCTATTTGATGGGAACATGTGAATGCATTTAGGTACATACGGATTTCATTTCATAACTTACGTGCATACACACACATACACACAATTACTTAATCACGTGACCAGGTGATGTGTCAATGGTTGACACTTCAGGCTGGGAGGCACGTCAGAGACAGACACTGATCCTGCGTTAGTCCCTCCTTTTCCCCTTTGAACTGCGTAGAAAATACGAAATATCAAATGTCCTAAGACGCCAGAACATTGCCAGTTCAATGTAACTGTAACACAAGTAGTTTCTACTAAGAAAGAAAGTTTCAAAGTCAAGATGAAGCAAAACCAGAACAAAAAATGCCTTTTCCCGAATCTCTTTTCTTTTCTGTTCGTATTTCTTATTTTATCTTTGTAGTTGAACGCACCCCGCTACTCTCTTGGGCTACTGGCTCGGTTCTGTCTCCTTTAGGCCCTACTACACGAGCGTTACTAAACCCAAGTAACCAAGCCTCCCTTCTAGGGAGCGAGATATTTTCCCATTATTTCAATGTAAACCGTCGAAAGCAGATTACACGAGCGTAGCTTTTACCTCTCCAGGGCGCTTTACATGAGCGTCAGTCGTATGGCTTAAGCTAGGCTAAGGATCTAGCCTCCGATAAACATACGCGATGAGTGTGAGTGCGAGTTTTCAGAATTCCTTTTATGCTTTTAACCTGACTTGATGGTATATGTAGAATAAAAGCTTTTTCTCAGCTCCAACACTGACAAATAGCAGCTAAAATGGGACATATCTGCGTTGGTTAAAATAGAAAAAAGGAGGAGAAAAAGAAAAAAATATGGAAAACGAGTTGTCATGGACTTTTCTATATAAATCACTGGCTGCTGTGAAGCAAGAACCCGTGTCAATACAAAGCTGGCCTAATTCAACGACGACGACATTGTCTAACCTTGTATCCAGAGGCATAAACACAAAGTAATGGCAATAACACAAAACTCACGTAATAACAAAAACGGGAAACCCTCTGCGTCGAAAGGTGACCAGCCACCTCTCAAATACCCCTAATAAAACTTGGCATTCAAGTGTCAAGGACCTGTGTACTGTTGAGCAAACAAGGTAGCCCTAATATTCGCGAGGATGTATTTATAGTCTAGCAAGTGGACCACTTGGCTGCCTGGATGATGCCCAGAGGCCCAGTTCCAGCTACTTCACGAAGCGACACTCGCGACCAGAGCATCGATAATAACTATCAGGGGGAAACCAACAAGAGTTTTTCGAAGACTCTCCCGCTCCACCGCTCGGAATGAGCTACGTTCCTGGAACTTCCAGCCTCCCAACTTGGCCAGTTTTCCATTTCTGCCTTTTAGAAACGACTCCATAAAGCCCATTCGTTCGCACGCCCACGTGCTTAAGTGCTGGTTATTGGGAGACTCGGCCATTTCGGCCGTAGTATCATAAGGTTAGCTGAATAAGAATTTGACTTCTAGTGCCTCTTGCAGCCAAGTCCGTTAGATACATTTCCGGTCTTAAATACGAATGTGATATCTGCAGATGGAAATTTGTCTAAATTCTGCTTCTTATTCCTAGTGTGAAATGAAAATGGTAGTGATGTTTGCAGCTACACCGATTGAATCAGCTGTGATTATTACCTCCTAAATAGTCTTTTGTTCTTATCAACAAAAAGAGATAAAGGTCATGAAGATTTAAGGTAGAGTAACTAAGCTGCAATATCAATTAGTATAGTTCATAATACTTTTGACATTCAACTAGGTTTACTAAAAACGGAATAAATGTTAAGTAACAAAGAGATATAAGAAAATTGTATTTCCAAGTGATACGAAGCAAATGTAAATGAGATCCTCTGCGTTAATGAATTAACTTTGAAAACTCCTGTTCTTGCCTTACCCCAGTTCATGAAACGCTTATCCTTTGGTCCTCTTCAACGTAAAGGCGTATGTGGTTGATATTTAGCTAAAATATAATTGCAGACCGACAAATGGCTGCTATGATATTACCAAATGCTGCTCAAATTTCAATTACTGGGAGCTGCCTTACGTACTTTCGTATTTATTGTTTTTCCTTTTTCCATCTCAATACAGTCAAGCAAATGTGAAGTTACTCGGATACACCGACCGATATGAATAGTTTTTAGCGAATACAAGTTAACAGCAGGAGTACTTTAAAATCGTTGGTTCACGAATGAAAATATTGCCCTTCATTCAACGTTAGGTAGACAAAACTTTTGTTTGAAAGAACACTTAATTTCAGGTAACTGTGATCAGTTTGTAAGTAAAAGATCAGTTCAAGTGCTATTCCAGGCTGCTTGCGATTTTATTATTTTATTCACATACATGCGCACAGACACACACATACATATATATATACATACACATATGTACACATATATACGTATATATATATATATATATATATAAATAATATATATATATATATATATATATTATATATATATAATATACATACATACATATATACATACATACGTATTACAAGAGTATGAAGAAAGGAAGCCTGCTCTGGTTTAGTTACTAAAGAAATTAGGACAAGTTCAAAAGTTCCAATGAAAGGATGAGGTCAGTGAATATCTGACCAAAACAATTGCCATACTTATGTGAGGTAAGGTGCAGTTTTATTAGGGAAAACTTTTTCATAAATATTTCACCAAAAATAACAGTGGTCGATAAAATATGTGCAAACAGACAAGTCTTGATGGAAATGGATTTTTCCTTCAAAATCTTTATTTATAGATTCTAGTCTTTTTACTTGCTAAATTTCTGTTATTTTGCTATCTTGTATCAAAGATTATTCCTTTTTCAACTGAACATATTAGTAAGGTAAATTTGTAACGCATTTATTTTATACCTAATCATATGTAAAATGTTTGATGCTTCGATCAAAATAATATCATTAATCCTGGATATGAGATTAACATTTTTGTGTAGAGTCGTACATCTGTGAAAAATGTAATTACCAATTTTAATCGATTGCTCTGGGCGATTTTACATAATTAAATTAACAGTTACAAAACAAATGAAACGTTTTAGGTAACTGTCGGAGTGGAAGTAGTGGTTATTTGTGTATCGTTTTTATCAGAAATAGTATAGCTACGGTGATTAGTGTTAGAGATTTTCAAGCCACTTCGAATATTTTGATTCTTACCATCATCCTTGACTTTAAATCATTTAGCTGCTAGTTTAACAACGCTCGTGTTAGATGATAAAATATTTCTTTAAAATATTTCCCCCTTATTCCAGTGACAAACTGAAATAAAAATAATTGCTCTTTCACAGCATTAAGAGAACGACTATATAGATTTCCTCATGAAAAAATCAAGTTAATGCTTCATTTTCAGTAAAATCTGAAAATGTAAATCTTTTCTGGCTTATTCTTTTATGTAATGAAGAAAATTCGAATCATCATTACAAAAAAATATAACAAGAAAGAGACTCCAGTTTCGTCCCCCTGGAGTTATTATTTTTTTCTCGTTTTTCCGCGGCAATATCTCTGCGTATAACGAAGATGGAGAGGTCAATTTTCTTGCCGAATTGCTGCTTTACATATCGTGAATGATCAGTCTGAAGGATGTTTGACTTCATATTTTCTCCTTTAAAGGTCATCTTGGGATGTAATCTTTCCCCCGATTGTAACCGTGAAAGTACGGAACAAGTTTTCGAAAAAACAATATTAAGGTATTGTTTCCTCTCATCTCAAATATCTTTACTTGCAGTTTTTTATAATATGAGCACACACACACACAATCCATATATATATATATATATATATATATATATATATATATATATATATATATATATATATATATATATATATATATAGTACGGGTCCATCCTCTCTCCTTCCTAGATCCTTTACTTTACAACCTTTAAACTCCTTTAATTTAGCTAATTTCTAGGAGATGCGATCAATGAAGCGCATATAGTAGCATTTCAAACAGCTCTCAAGGTTAAACACATATCATAATTTGGGAAAAAAAACAAAAAACATCTCATAAATGGAAAGACCTTTCACGATTCATATCCTCGTCAAAGGATGACGTCAGCACCGTTTCAGAGCTGAGAGTCGTTTGCTTGACAAAAGTCTATATATAAGACGCTGAGCATAAGGAGTTTTTGGGGACGACAGGATTTTCCAAGACTTCTTATTGCATAATTTTCCCCTTTGAATGCTGAAACAGCTTTCTGCAATGGAACGGAAAGCCAAGAAATATGACAAGAGATCATTATCTGCAGTAATTGGAAATGTACTACAGACTCGGTGCATTTGTCATTAGAGGATGCATAGGACATCAGGGAAAATCAACAATAATATAATATAGATGTCAATGTGAAAAGCCTGCCAATAGCAATCGAAAGCTTGCAGTCTTATTAAATCATTAATGGAACACTTACATTAGTGTATATTTATCCATTACACACACACGCATATGCACACGGACACACGGTCACACACATGTATATATATATATATATATAATATATATATATATATATTATATATATATATATATATATATATATATCAGTAAAATTAAGTTTCTCAAATGGAGGATGAAACCATCCTTTGAAGTTAACTATAATCGCCACTATACTCCATTAATATACCATAAAATAAAACTGTGACACCCTCACTGTTCTGCTGTAGAGACTTTGCAAAACAGGTAGACCAGTAGGGGAAGGGGCGAAGGGTGAGGTGGACATATTCTTCTTAGATGGGCATATTTTGAGAAATATGTGTTTAGGTGTCTTTTAGAAGAAATGGAATGAATACATATTCTTCTTAGATGTGTGTAAGGTATCACTGGATTTAAGAAAGTTTTAAAGGAGTTGGTTAGGGAATTTCTTCCCGTTTAGAAGTGAAAGGCTAAGTTTAGGTTAAGTTGGGTTTGGTTAGGTTGGATTAGGTTAGGTTAGTCCAAAGAAGTCCCCTAACGGTAGTTTGGTCTGGGATACATATTGTGATTATTCTCAAGAAGATTCTATGGTTAGTTTTTAAGAAATGGCGTCCTGCTTTTTTCAGGGAATGTCCCTGTAATATGCGGCCGGGAAATGAGTAGCCCTCCTTTGTGAGATGATCTTCCAAATCTATAATAAGAGAAAACTTAGGTTAACCTTGACAGAGATGTAAACATGTATTCAAGATGTAAAAATAATTCTATCTTCAATCTTTTCATGAAAGATGTGTAACAAGTCTTTATTGCCCACATTCAGTGGTAAAAACACTTACTATCCCATATGTGCTGTTACGCTCTGAAGATATGAGAAATTTTAGAAATGGAACAGCAGTCAACAAGATTAAATTAAAAGAATCACAATCTTATAAATCAGAAATTTTTGAACCATAGATAATTGTATATAAGGCCGAAAAATCTTTACAGTAACATCATGAAAAGACACGCAACCAATTCAGTCATTGTTAGTATGAGAATGAAACTCTGACAAAGTACACTGACACACCACACCACACACACACACACACACACACACAAATATATATATTATATATATATATATATATATATATATATATTTATATATATATATATATATATATATATATATATATATATATATATGTGTGTGTGTGTGTGTGTGTATGTATGTGTGTGTGTGTGTGTGTCAGACGTGTGAGTGAGAGAATTAGTAAATATGTGAATCTGTAAGGTTCATCTACTTTCCAAATCATATTTAGAATGACAAATGCTGACATACTTCGAATACTCTTGTAATATATCATGTCTGTCTGTCAGTCTGTCTCTCTCAGAAATTCATGTGAGGTGAAGGTTCTCAACAACTGTCAAAATACGTAATGGTTAACGAACACTCCACAGTGATTAGTAAACAGACACTCTTGTTTGGTTATGAATGTGTAAACAGGCAGTCTTAATTACCAATAACTGGGTTAAAGAAACTCTTAATGAATAAATGGAGACACTCATAATCGGCCATAAATGGATTAGGCATCACTGTGACCGTAGGCGTGATTAGATTTGATGGGAGTGGACCAAGAACGTACCCTCAGGTTAGTTAACCCTCCGACGACGAGATGCATTCGGGGGGGATCAAGAGCATTTCCCAAGGTCAGCTGACGCTCAGGTGTGGCTCGAAGCGACGAGGGAATTATCTCAACCCAATTGATTTGAGATCGATACTCTCTCTCTCTCTCTCTCTCTCTCTCTCTCTCTCTCTCTGTGGCTGGAGGGGAGGATTCAAAGGATACCTCATCACACCATGTAAATGGCCACAGAAATTGAGGACGAGGCGGTCGAGAGCTGACGACATGAGAAATGAAATGGAAATAACCAAACCGTCCAGAAGGAGGAGTGAAGAGTACAGAGGGCGAATCGGAACACCGCATCAAAAGAATAATTCAAGAAAAATCTCGACGACCTTGGAGGTTATCTTCGCCCTTCTTTCATGAAAGTACACTGAAGAATTCGGTGGCGTTCCGCCATAGTATCTGAGATATAAGAAGGATATAAAGTAAGATTTACGTTATTGTAAATCAGTTGCCCAAAGAACGACTTCCAGTTTGCAATGAGATCGATGTGAAGAAATGCTGGTCTTTGATTCCATCTCATCGGGTGTTGAAAGAGCTGACCGAGGCGAAGGCATTAAAATGTATTATGTTAGGATAATAATAGAAGTACGAAAGGTTACAGGTAAGATTGTGATGGAGTGATAACTTAAGACAGTTCCACTTTTCATTATTCTTTTGATGTGGTGAAATCCTTATCACTTTTTTTGATAGATACAGCATCATGTTATTTTTTTTTCCTTAAAGGAAGAAGACGAATACCAAGCCTTGTATCTAATGCTGAATGAAAATTTATGGGATCTACTGCTATTCCATGGTGGCTCTATTTTTCCATTAGACACGGTCGTCGCCTTCAAAATCTTTTATACCTCTTCATTTTCAACTGCAAACATCTCTTATTGGAAAAAAATAGCAAGGGGAGAAGGGGCGGGGGGTGGCGGGGACGGCGAGAGGGACAGGAAGCAAATTCCCGAGAAGTATAATAGTATTTCACCAGCCCCGGTTTTTTGCCATTTCCCTTAGCTTAGGTTCGTTTAGGTTAAGTTGGGTTTGGTTAGGTTGGATTAGGTTAGGTTAGTCCAAAGATGTCTCCTGACGGTAGTTTGGGTCTGGGGTACATATTGTGATTATTCTTAAGAAGATTCTATGGTTAGTTTTTAAGATAAGGCGCTCTGCTTTTTTCAGGGAATGTCCCTGTAATATGCGGCCGGGAAATGAGTAGACCTCCTTTGTCAGATGATCTTCCAAATCTAGTAGTCGATCTGGACTCGTTGCGGGATCTTAGCAATGACTAATGCGAAGAATCCTTTGCCATGACAGAATGTTTTCGTGGGAAGACACAGCGAAAGACCAAAATGAGGAGAGACGTTTCACAATAAGCACCAAAGATTGACGGCTGTGGCTTGCCAGGTAAGCAGAGGTGACCGGAGAAATGGAAAAATCTTAATAATCAAGGCACAGAAAAGGAAAAGAGATGGGCGAGTGACCACAAGTTCCAGCGTTTTTTGTGCACACTAACATACAATCTCGACAACAAAGATACTAACTTTCAAAGTACATTACTTCTCTGCAGTTTGTAAATACAGATACCTGGAAAATAAAATGATGCTCCTGTCTACTGCATGAACAGATATTTCTTGTGAAACGTCAGAATTATTTCTGATAGACATTCATAAATATGGAGGAAACAGATTAATACTGACATAATAAATTTGAAAAAAAAGTAACATGACCTATATAAAAGATATAAATTAATAAACAACCAAGAATTAGGGTGATAACTTAATTTCAGAGGTCTACCTCGTACAAAAAAAAAAAAAAAAAAAAAAAAACACTGTATGTAACCTAGTTTTGACCCCCTAATAGAGAAGTTGAAAAACAAAAGCAATTCAACAAAGTCTAGCAACAAATATTACTGTAATCAACTCTTTGGAAGTTGGCGGCATTATGTGTTCCCGTTTATCAGGCGAGTTATCTTTCCTTGTAGGCATTTTATCGTTTTCTATCCTGCGAATAACAAAGGCTTCGTAAACCTCCTTTGAAGATTTACTGGACAGCATAAGTTTAGCGATATTATAAACTCTCTTTTGAGAAATGACGAGGTATTACGAATCGGGCTCTCAAAGATCTAATCATCATCTTTTGCATATTGTGGTTTACTTACTATTTTCATCTGTGTTATGGCATCCTTTGCTCCTTTTCAAATGAGAGGAATGTTTTGGGGGAATATCCAGTTACTTTTGTGTTAATCCTTGCACCAATAGTTTCCACTCGAGTTCACGTACCGCCTTTCTTTTCCCCGCTGTTGAAATTTAAGAAAGTTACTGGAATTGGGTACTACACCAAAGAATCTCTCGACCTTTCAACTTGAGATCGCAGAGCTATTTTCCGCATGAAATAACAAATACCTTGAAGATGAGCTTCATAAGGAACGCAAATCTACCGTGACTTCAGAGCTTCGGGGCTATAGCCTTAAAAAGGAAGTTTCTCCTCGATTTATACAAAATAAAATTTAGTGCTGCCAAAACGTTCTTTCTGTAGCATAATCACGTGTGCACCATGAGCGGATTTCTATGAAGTAACATAGTTGATTTGTCAATGATTAAATGCAGTCAATATTTTTTAGACGTCCTGGAAATGTACATTGTGAACGTTGCCCTAAAATCTCAAGAGAGTTGGATGAGTTTTCGTTCTGTTTTTTGAGGAAAACAAAAAAGATTACACACACACACCACACAACATCACATCTCACATAGTATATATATACATATACTATATATACATATATATATGTATATATATACACACATATATAGAGCATATATATACATATGTATATATACACATATATATATACACATATATAACATATATAATATATACATAATTATAAATAAATATATTATATAACATACATTATATTATACCATATATATATTATATATATATAATATATATATAGTATAATTATATTTATATATATTATATTATATATATATATATATATATATATTATATATATAATTTCCTTAATGCCTGTATATGAATTACGGTGATGTGATAAATTAATATAATATATTAATATATATATTATATTTATTATAAGTATATTATATATAATATATATTATATATATATATATATATATTATATATTCTATATATATTTATATATATATGAATTTTTTATCACATCACCGTAATTCATATACAGCATTAAGATACATATGTCCTTTAAATATCCAATTCGCTCTACCTCGGAATTGATATATATTTTCATATATGGTAACCGAAAGAGAATTTTTTAGTTGATAATAATTTCGTCCTCTCGTGGATTCGAACCAGCTGACAGAGGAGAAATCAGGACGTCAGTGAAGTTACCGACTCTGTCCGCTGGTTCAAATCCACGAGCGGACGAAGTTGTTATTAACTAAAAAATTCCCCTTCGGTTAACATATATGAAAATATATTAATTCCGAGGTACAGCGAATTGGATACTAAAGGACATTATTAGCGTAATGCATATATATATATATATATATATATATATATATATATATATATATATATATATACATATATATATATATATATGTATGAATAATTATCACATCACCGTGATTCATATAAATCATTCGAGCTACAAATGTCCTTTAATATCTAATTCGCTCTACCACGGAATTGATATATTTTTTCATATATGTACCGAAGGGGAATTTTTTAGTTGATAATAATTTCGTCCCCTCATGGGATCGAACACTGTCCTCCGGACAGGCACGGAAATCAGGACCGACAGTGACATACCGATTCGGCTAGCAGTGAGATTATATATATATAGTATATATATATATATATATATATATATATATATATATATATATATGTAAAGAGAGAGAGAGAGAGAGAGAGAGAGAGAGAGAGAGAGAGAGGAATGTAATAAAGTTTTCGAGGGTGAGAGGGAAAGCAAATTTGATTGGCACTAAATATTTGGAGGGAATGCACGAGCGAATTGGTGTTGATTTATAACTGATAATGCAATACCGTGCAGCACTCAATTGCATTTGATAAATGCGGAATATTCTAAAACTCTTTAGCAACCTGTGCATTTAATCATGTACAGGACTTCCACATACACACCCACATTTGCATAGACCCACTCACCCATACACAAACACACAATTACCCACTAACTTACGTACATACCCACCTACCCACACTCCCACCCACCCACCCACACACACACACACACACACACACAACATATATACATATATATAATATATATATATATATATATATATTTACACACACACATATATACATAATGCAAATACGAGTCTTCAAGAAAGGTTACATTATGCTTTCTCTGTCTTCTTCACATAAGAAGAATAAGTTCCTGTGGCTACACTTGTACGTAAGGAATGTACAGAGTGAGAGAACGAGTGGCAGAGAGAATATACGCGAAAAAAATCATATGAATAAACAGAATAAGCATCAAGTGCCGTCTTGCTATATGATTGTATTTAAAATAAATTCATTTCCATATTCCAGCTGTCAATTACAAATACGATATTCTGTAGAAAATATGAATTAGGAGTTTTATTTATTCACGGGAAAAAAGGAATACACTCATCCTGTAACCTACATGCTTTATTTAGGTGTCATTTCAATATGATAAAGGCTATAACAATGAGTATCTAAGATAAAAAAAAATTCAGACATATTAAGCTAAAGTCTTCTTGTATGTATGTCTTTATAAGAGTAAGCTGGCTGTTAAAGGAATAGGTTATTTTGCCTTTATGATGTTCAGGTTTTTAGGTATGCGAATTTTCTTCAAATTTTGACAGGTATGACTGGAATTAAACAGTGCTGTTGGACGTATTTCATAAATAAACAAAACTATTTATTGCTGTAGAAGCAAAAACGCTCCGTGTTCTGCCTCGTCGATAACGATGTTTGCCTCTGAAAATATGGTGCAGAAGCTTCCCATCCAAGACACTCTGCTATCTGTGGCTCAAACCCCACTGAACTCCTGATAGGACCGAGAAAACAGAATTATGGGTTTTTCGATATTTGTTTTGACTGCCGTAAAACTTTTCTTTACCGAGACTATAACTTTGTCCGTATCTTTTCTACTTCTACGGGCTGCGTAACTCAGACACTTGTACAATAAAGTTACGGTTCTGTTGTCTATATGACAGTGTTTCTGTTCGTAAGGCACCATTCGCTGCCTTTTCAGCATCAAGATTAGCTATAGGAAACAAAAGTTATGTTCCTCCCGGTATTGAGAATGCCCGCCAAAAGATTTAGGGTTAGCTAAGAACACTTTTTTTTTTTAAAAGGGTTTTTAGGCCCATCTTGACTCTCCCGTACAGTTGGTCGAGCCATCATTCCATAAACATATAATTACGAGTAAACACGTAGCTTTGGGTTTGAATGTTTAGATTCTTTCTTGAAGGATAACTTTCCCAGAAATATACTTATCGTCTACGCGAAAAAAAGACGCTCGAGATATCTGTGTTTTGATGATGTATTCTATGCTGCTTTCCAGGAAAGTTTATTCTTCATACTCTTCTGCAGGAGAGTTCTTCTTTTGTAAGAAATTTCATCTAAGCGCAACAATTCAAATCTCCTCAATTCATCGAGATCTTCTCCCGGTCACAACACGTTTTTATCCGTAGATTTCCTGGATTTTTGTCAGTGACGTTTGTCAGAGACTAAATAGAGTGAACGTCAATATGTGAAATTCAAAATGGACCTACGATGCAATATAATAAAGTACACATAGGTTCCAGCTCTCGCCTCTCGGCTTAGTTAATCCGGGGTTATGAGAGTATCACGGATGAAACTCTGTTAATCAAGGCGACCGGTGCTGGAGACTCTGGCATCGATTTCGGATAATGGCTCTCCGGCTCCTCGACTTTGCTTTATGAAGATACGTAAATATACGTTACCTCTAGAAGCCTTAATATTCTCCAGGTCTTGATGCGTAGGTATACGGCTGGGGTGTATGTGTAAATATTTGTAGGAGAGAGATGAGTGAAGTTTCGTTTAGTCTATAGGTCTAGGTATATATCCAACGGTACGTCTTGGCATCGGTAATAGTTATATAAGTCTAGAAGTGAGTTTAGAATTTAAGCTCAATTCTTCTGTATTATACCCCAGAACAGTTTAAGTCGCCGAAAGGCAATACTGCTGGAAAAGAGGTAGTCAGAATTATTTCAGTGTTTTACATTTCAGTGTTTTATTCTGTGGAACGTCCTGTTTCCATTGTACTCTGCGTTTTAAATATCTTTTTGGTAAAACTTCGCAGAAAAACTCCATGCAACAATAATATCAATTACTGGGCTACATGAAATTTTTGCATCAGAACAAAATGGAACACGAATAAAAAAAGGGAACAGGATTAACTAAAATAACTAAAACGTTCTTTTTCGATTTTTTTCTCCATTTGTCAAGACCAAGAAAGGTAGAAATCCATGTATTGAATAGACAGGAAACCAATAGGACATGGAGACGGGCAGTTGCCTATCTGAGAGAGAGAGAGAGAGAGAGAGAGAGAGAGAGAGAGAGAGAGAGAGAGAGGTGGTTGACGAAGAATAGCTAAACCAGTAAGCCTCATTCTAAATAACTGTTCAAATCCTTCCATTTGAAAAGAAATCTCTTTCATCTCGTTCAAGATGCTTGCCGCCCTCAGTTCTCTCGTTTAATTGTTCTTATAATAATCACATCCCAATTTCCGGTGCAAGGTTTTAATTTTCACTGTTTCTAAGTAGTGTGTTTGCTTCTTTTAGACGCTTCTTCAGTTATCAATATTGATTGTAAGTCAGTTCTTAGGGCAATATTTTCTGGTTCTTAAGACCATCTCTCACCCAAAAGTCAGTTCTTGGGACAATATTTTCTGCTTCTTGAAGCTCGTGTCCCGACTGCTTGTTAGTTTCTAGAGCAATAATTTCTGGTTCTTAAGACCATCTCTCGACCAAAAGTCAGCTCTTGGGCCATATTTTCTGGTTCTTAAAGATCTTGTGTCAAGTGCATATCGGTGTATGTTCCATTATCAAGTGGCTTTTATGATCGTCTCCATGATTAAGAGGTTCTGAAGATCGCCTTTAGATTTCGCTCTAGTTGCTGTGTCATGACAACGTAGTTCTGAAGATCGTCTCTTGACTGCTCTATGATTGCATTGGTCTGAAGATCCCCTCTTGATCACTTGTAAGTCCCTGTTCCAGGTCAACTTGATTTATATGTTGATAACGTTTTGATATCACGCAATCAAAACAGCCAAGAGGGATGGTTCTATATGTGCTTCTGTATAGTTATCTCTGCTCTTACTTATGGTAAACTCGAAACTGGTAGAAATTGATATCGATACGCAATAGACATAAGTATGCCCATGATGTTATGCACAGAGATTGCTTTCCTACAAGTCATAGTAAACATACATTTTAAAACTTATAAGTAACATACAATTCAAAGTATTCGTGCGTTCCTAATAAATTATAAAAGGCCTCCCAAACACATGCATACCCCTACGTAAAGCTTAATATATTATATATATATATATATATATATATATATATACTATATATTATATATATATATAGATATATTATATCTATATATATATATATATATATGCATATTATATTGTTTAAACAGGATGTTTTTACATACATACATTCTTGTATACACATATTTATATATGTATGTGCATGAATGTATGTATGTATGTATGCAATATGTGTATGTATGTATAAATATCCCCTTCATTTAACTTTGTCTTCTTTCGTAAATATAAATAACACCTTTTTGAACTTTCTCCATGTTCTGTTTTCTCAAGATCTTAACATGAACTTTCTTTACTCTTCTCTAAATCTCATTAGCAAGATAAATACACTTTTCCCCACCACTCTCACTGTCATTTTTGTGAAGAATCCTCCGCACTTCTTTTATCCCGTTTCCTTGTTTTCTTGTTTGTTTTAATGTGAACAACCTGTTTGTTTTAATGTGAACAACCTGTATTACGACGCATGACCTGTTCCTGAAAAGATGAATTACGCTTTTTCATTTCTTTCTAAGTCCTGTTTATCAAGTTATGAAATTCACCCCCACTCGACTTTTGAAAAGTGAGTGAAAAAAAGTACTCTTCCCCTTTGGTCTTGCAACCCTCTTCTTCAATATCTTATTTTTTCGTAGCTTGCGGTCATAGTTGCTGTTTTTACGCAGCCTCTTTTTTTTGACTCTCAAGAATCTTACTTAACGTCTTTTAAGATAGAAAAAGTTCAACATTATACATAGATTTTTTTTTTATAGGACTTATACTTATGAGGAATTCAGCAGCATACGTGCAGGTATGTTTTCGCTTACTCGGGGAGTATGCCTACAAACTACTTTGTTGTTGTTGTTGTTCTTGTTGGGGGGGAGGAAAGGTCTATGGAAAAGCTTAAAAAGGTCTGAAAAAGGTGTTTCAGGATATGATATTTATGATTTATTTATTAGAATGAAAATGTAAGAAATAAATGATGTTCAAGTTAAACAGCACAGAACAATTATTTCTAATAAAATATACCGTATTTATTTTGATTTTCGTTGGTGAAACAACTCTATCTGACCGTAGATTTTAGCATGCGCCCCTGAGTAAGCTGGAGGTCAGATCATGCATTGTTAAATAATGCCTTCACCATTGTCACTGACATTGTTGATGATGTGATTTCTATAATCGTATCCATTAGTGTTGTTATTGTTAATATCAGTGCTACTCAATTCCTTTATTCTATCATTATGATGATTATTAACATAAATACAAATATTTTCTTTCCTTTGTCAATACTATTAAGGTTGCAAGTACTATGTGCTACGGTTGCTATCTTGATCATAATAATTATTTTCATAATTATGATTAGATGAAATGATTAGCAGCATCATTTTAACATTAGTTACGTCTATCAGTGCTTCCTAAATCATCATTATCGTTGTCTACCGTTGTTACCTCGATCATAAGGTGTTTATAATTATGATTTGGTATAATAATTACCAGCTTCGTTCTTGGTATCGTTACAATGACTTTTGAACATTAGCTCTCTACAAGTGCTTTCTATAGTGTCATTATCGTTGTCTACCGTTGCTATATTGCTCATAATGAGTATATAATCATGATTTGATATAATGATTAGCAGCTTCGTTTCTAGTGTTATTACAATGACTTTTGGACGTTAATTCTCTCTGTCAGAACTTCCTATATTGTCATTGTCGTTATCTACCGTTGCTACGTTGATCATCATAATGAGTATAAAATTATGATTTGGTATAATGTTTAGCAGATTCGTTTCTGGTGTCATTACAATGACTTTTGAACGTTATTTCTCTCTGTCAGTGCCTCCTATATTGTCATTGTCGTTGTCTACCGTTGCTATCTTGACTATAATGTTTTTCTTTATAACGATGATTAGATATGATTAGCAGCATCGTTTCTGCTGTCATTACAATCACTCCTTTCTATCGGTGCTTCCTCTTTTTATTACTGTCTTCAAGTTCTTTTCCTTTTTCGTTATGATTCTTCCCGTCGATATTTCACGAGGACACTGAGTTCCTATTTATCCGGAACGCTTCCTGAACACTTCCACTAAGTCATCAAAGGAGGAGAAGACAGGAGGGAGCGAGCCCCAGAAATGGAAACACTTTCTGCTGAGCGAGACGACAACAAGACTCATGAATTTTGAAAATCCAGATCTACGAGGTGATGCTACTCCTTCGTCTCTCTCTCTCTCTCTCTCTCTCTCTGCTCTCTCTCTCTCTCTCTCTCTCTCTCTCTCTCTCTCTCTCTCTCCTTCCCCCGTCTTCAGTTCATTACTCTTTTAAACTTTTTCCCCATCTTCTTGAATTTTTGCTCTCCATTTTTTTTAAAGACTTTGCCGTTCCTCTTGTGTTTTAAAGGCGCTACGCTCATTACCTGTGGTCTGAGTGCTTTCAACTCGTTAGTAGTTAATGTCAGCATAGCGTACGCGACGCAATTTCATTTTGAATAAAAAACCTATGTAAAACTTGTTACTGTACAAAATATTATTTAAACTGATTAAGCAGTTATGCGTGAAATAAACGATTGATATTTTATTCAATGAAACACTATTCCAAATTCATCAAGAAAAGTACCAAAAGTCACGAAATGTTTCATGCATTGATTGCCAACGAAAGACGCAAGACAAACTTTTAAGGATAAACGACGGGTAAACATTGAAGGCAAGCAAGTGTGTATATTAAATCCGTATTCTTACAGCTCTCCCGATGAGAGTGAAAAATAAGGTAAACGAAGAAGGCATTAGCATATGCTCCGTGGTGGAGGAATCCAACTGCTGGCTGGTATTGATGTTGCCAAATCTTACGACGTGAATCTCCATCCAAGTTGAAGGCATTTCGGTTCCAGAGTCTTCCACTAATCGAATGGGGCTGGGTCTGACATATGGCTGATTTGAGGCGAGACTCATCTCAAAGTGGGAACATTCTAGTAATGTTAACAGTGACACAGTACCATGAATATCCCGGTTTGCTGCAGTGACTCAAGGAGGTTTATAAGAAAATAATTAGAAATAAAATATGTGAGATTAATATCATGATAGATCGCTGATCTCGATGGCATCGAGCACAAATTACAAAAGACCATGTGCTCAGCGGTTATCGAGTGATCTTAGAACATTTGGTATCTTGTTATTTCATAGTTCAGTTTACAACATGGTGACGTGGTATTATGTATAAAATCATCAAGTGTTTTGGTTCATAAGATGGCGTTTTTCCATTCAAAAATACTAGTTAAGAATGTGCAACTCTAAAAAGAAACTTCTTGTATTATATTTCGACATCAGTTACTATTATTATGATCAAGGTCCACCAATATTATTGTTATGCCACTGAGGAAGAATGTTGCATCCTGGCTTCCTTTACCATCTATTGATAGATGGCTGATTTTGTCACTGCTTCCAAAATATTAGCATTCAATAAACAAACAGTAAATCAATAAACATTCACAGGCACTCATGTAGGTAGATCCAGCACCGACATTACTGAAAACACGTAAACAGAAAGTTTTCCTAAAAATGCCTCTTGCTATAAATGGATTACCATGATTTAATATTCAACAGTATTTTTCGACAAGATCGTATGTTCAAGTTGCAGCAGTTATGATTATACTGAACTCATTCACATTTGTAAAAAAAATCTGCGAACACTATATTGCACGAAATATGAACAGTTTGCCTCTCCGAGTCAATGTATTGTGCAAGTGGATTTTGTGTTTTTCCTTTTTGCATCGTATAAAGCTGCAGAATTTTCACGGGGTCTAAGTGCACACATTCTGTAACGCTTTAGTGAAGCTAAAATACACAAGAGTAAACGTTCATTGTTAGCAGACATATCATGCAACTGGTTGATATATGGCGTGGTAAATGGTTAAAAGTTCAAGGTGCAACATTTTTTACGGACGCATCCTATAAAAAACCCTGGTAGTTCAGAGAGAGAGAGAGAGAGAGCAGAAAAGGCGGAAGAATTACCCTAGTTTTTCTATTTTGTTATCTGATCTATCGTACAAATTTGACTATCACTTTTTGGGTAGATAGGTTAAATGGCAAACATTTGTTATTTCTCTGAAAGTGATAGCCAAATTTGTACGATAGATCAGATAACGAAATAGAAAAGCTAGGGTAATTCTCTCTCTCTCTCTCTCTCTCTCTCTCTCTCTCTCTCTCTCAGAGCTTTCTGAACATTTAAATTGATTAATGAAGGCCACCAAAATTAGATATATCTTTTGATGATCTGGTATGATGCTACATAAGCCGCGGCCCATGAAACTTAAACAACGGGCCGGTGGTGGCATGGCCTATACCGTTGCCAGACGCACGATTGTGGCTAACTTTAACCTTATATAAGATAAACACTATGAGGCTAGAGGGCTGTAATTTGGTATATTTGATGAGTGGAGGATATATGATCAACATACCAATTTGCAGCCCTCTAGCCTCAGTAGTTTTTAATATCTGAGGGCGGACAGAAAAAGTGCGAACAGAAAAAGAGCGGACGGACAGACAAAGCCGGCACAACAGCTTTCTTTTCAGAAACCTAAAAATGAAAGCATACTAGAGCCCTTCGGTTTTTAATTCGGGGCTCACCAAAGTTGAAACGATGCAGGTCCCGTCAATGGCTTATAGACAGCTGTAACACAGTTACTAATATTCTCGAGGTCTGAATATCATGTCATTCTTTCTCTTCTTTTATGAAAATCAGACGGTCAAAAATACTTTTCCAGTACTGGAAATAATTTGAATATAGCTATTATATGTCTGTCTCTTACCCGATTCTTAAAATCTAGTTATCTTCAGCAGTCTTTTGTATTGTTTAGGATCTGGACAAACCTACAGGCCCCCTTCTCTCTCTCTCTCTCTCTCTCTTTCTCATAGCAGCCAAATCTTGAAAAGTCAGTGTTATATAACCAACGAATGACAATCCACAAACACAACTAGCAGAAGTAATGATGAATTCTCTTTGTTAATTCAGAGTAGTTGGAATGCACACTGCTGAAAGAATTTTGCCCAATTTTGTCCCTTTATTTTCACTGTTATCAGTACAACTATTTTCAGCATCAACTTGGTAGTATTATCAATGGTATGTCTCATCATCTGCATAATGACTCTTTTAGTGTTCATTAGTAATCGACATTGCCACATCAGCTACTATCATTTTTTATCATTCTCAGCATCAACATCATCATTAAAGCTATTACTCCCATAATATCAATTATCTTTACCACGGCTGCCTCCACTCCATCTGGTGCTGGAATTTTTTATCTTTGGGATCATTAGACATCATCCTCATCATTCAGTGTTATCGTTGTTTCACATCCCCTTCGTCCCTCACGATTATCTTCCCACACAACATTTCATCCCGTCACGAAATTCTTTTACTAAACAAAACGGCTGAGCTCCTCCTCCTCCTCCGCTACGTGAGAAGACAGGGACGAGTCTAACAGATGGAAACACTTTCTTTCGAGCGAGACAACAACAAGCCTCATGAATTTTGAAAATCCAGATTTATGAGGAGTTACTCCGTCGTCCTACTTTCCTTCTTTCATCTCCAGTTCCCTATTTCTTTTTTACATATCTCATTTTTCCCCGCGGTTCTTCTCTCTCTCTCTCTCTCTCTCTCTCTCTCTCTCTCTCTCTCTCTCTCTCTATTCAGGGTCAGTATTTCTTTCTGTATTTTCTTTCATGTCCTCTTCTCCCCTCACATGTTCCCCTTTTGCTAGAGTTTTTCTTGATAATTTTTCTACGTTCTTTATCCTTATTCTGGAATGCTCTTTGTTTATTATTCGTGCTCTTGCATAATGAGTACATTCAAATGATATGGGATTAATTTTGATGTCGATGTCATCTTAAGTAATTCATGACTATGAGAGAGTATTAATTAAACTTTTAAATAAAATAAGAAATTAATCTTTGATACCTAAAGAGTTTATAAATTAAGTCTGAAGCAACAGATGCAACACAATCGATAAGAACCAGAATCACCAGACGGTTTTAGTATTGATTCGCCAGGAACACGTAAGAAATCTAGTATTACTCATTGCTCATGTAATGTAAGCACTGGTATATGATGATAAAATTCAAATTTTTAAAAGTGGAATAGTTTTTCATAAAAAAAATGATAATAAAATTAAAATGTTAAAAAGTTGAATCGTTTTTCATAAGAATAAAAAAAAGTTAGTGTACTGTAGTTACGGTATCCTTTTGTTGCATAAGCTTGATAAAGGAAGCCTCCCCATAGAATTATAAAGTCGAAGGCGATTCAGTCCCTGATTTGACAAGGCTGCAGCGAAGCTGGATCTATGTTAGGAGTCGTTTCAAAAATGATAAATTCGGCTGCCTGAGCAGTATGAACAGCGTTGCCTAGGAGCACCTTGTTTTTTTTATATATCTAAATTCATCGCTCGGTTTTAATAATATGATCCTTTGTCAAATAGTATTATATAACATCACCCTCAGATGTGCAAAGCACAGAGGCCATCCATCACCTTGCCAACCGATGCCATTAATTCAGTTGCAGTTTGAAGAGTAAAAAAGTGTGGCATTCCAGAAGGCTGCACTAGAGCCATCCTAATTCTGGGTCACAGTAAAGAAATCAATATCTCATCTTGGATTACTAATCTTTTCAAGTATCTGTGTGGATCAGCCTGGAACTGGGCCAAAAGTGTCCTAGAAGTTTCCACTGATCAGGACCTGTTCTGTAGGCAACATTCGAAGCACCCATTTTGCAGAAAGTTTGCCTGTCACTAAGATGTCAGCAAAAAAAAAAAAAAAGTATGCAAAGATACCTGCAGTCTCAACTGTCTATTGGACAGTAAAACTTCTTTATTCAAATCCATACACTAAAAAGTCGGTGTTAGTGAACAAGCTTATCTATACTTATCTTACATTCAGCAGGCCCCCCCTTTCATCATGGGATGGAGGAGAGTCCTTGAAAAGTGTCCTAACCATATTTTTATGGATTTACTTCGGGGTCCAATCCTTTTGCAGTTACTGTTTTGTTTCCACTTTAGCATTTTAGTTTCGCTTAATTGTTTCGAAAAGGCAGCCAGTAATGCAATGAAAGGGAGCAATTATGTTTTTGTGTACTGTCATATAAGTGGCCATCATATACAGTGAGACAGGAAAAGCTGTAACTGTTAAATTACTCTCGCAGTGAATAAAATTCTTAACTATTACATGGCAGGGGAAAGTGTATGGATTTTACTCTTGAGTTGCTGTTAGTAGCAACAGCAATATGGCTGCTAAAACAAAGTGTTGCTCAAACAATTTTCATTTCCATGGATCAGTTGCCTCTAAAATTATGAACAGAGAAGTATTCTGGGGTGCTACAGCTTCTACGTATCATTGCATCTTGATCAAGAACCTCTTCTATGTATCATTGGATCTTGATCAAGAACCTCTTCTGTGTATCATTGCATCTTGATCAAAAACCTCTTCTGTGTATCATTGCATCTTGATCAAGAACCTCTTGGACTTCTGGTCTTTGCTAGTCTGCCAAACGATTAAAAGATGAAGTTGATCGAAATTATCTGCTTTGGAAACTCTTCTGTATCATTGCATCTTGATTATGAACCTCTTCTGTGTATCATTGCATCTTGATCAAGAACCTCTTCTATGTATCATTGCATCTTGATCAAGAACCTCTTCGACTTCTGGTCTTTGCTAGTCTGCCAAACGATTAAAATGACTGAAGTTATCGAAATATCGTGCATTTGGAACTTAATCTGTATTTCTCCTAAGTAAGGTGGCTTCTTGACCTGGCTTATTAAGACTCGTTGTTAAGAATGACTGTTAATATGACCACGGGAAACTCGTCATCGTTATTTCCATAAAGATGTCAAAAGATATATAAGTATACTTACTGACCAAAAGGGACTCATTAAAAAAGAAAATTACTTTACACTATTAGAGATGTTTTAGAACTTTATAATAAAACTTTTTTCTTCTGAAGGAATAATTACATAGAAGTATGATGTATCAAACAGGATCCGTTCACAGGCGCTTATACGTACAGATGCTCGTTAATAAACAAGTTATTCATGAATGACTCCGAGCCCTAAAAACAAAAGGAAAATTTGCCCAGCAATGCTTTTATTGTGTATGTTAAATGACATCCAATGATATAATACCCAGCCATGCTTTTTGACAAGTCTATCCGCTCACGTTGCCGCAATTCTGATAGGGCTCGACTGGTTCACATTTATAAAACATTTATGAACAATATATTGCACCGAAGATTTGTAAAATCTGCCTGTCCGAGTCAGTGTACTGCCGAAGTGGAATTTGTAGTTTCCCCTTTTAGTTCTGTGTAAAAAATTCGTTTAAGCTGCAGACTTTTGGGCCAGTCTAAGTGAATACACTCCGAAATATTTTCGTTAAGCGAAAATACACTAACGTGAATGTCCATTGTTGATAGATGCATCCTGTAACTGGCTGAAATATACTGTGCTGAATTGCAAAGAGCTGGAATGTAAGAATGTCTATATTGCAGTTATCATAAAAATCAGCCAGCCAGAGAGAGAGAGAGAGAGAGAGAGAGAGAGAGAGAGAGAGGAGAGAGAAGTGCAGTTTCGCGAGTTCACACATGTGAGCCTGGTCCGTGGAAAGGAGGGCCCGGGTTCGATCTCCAGGGGAAACAGAATGATTCAAACACTAGCAGTAAAACCGGCGTGGTTTTGTTGCTCTATGCCACGCAGTGAACTATGTATCTGGTAGTTGACTTAATGTGGTGGGTTGTAGCTGGGATGGATAAGTGATTCTCCACCTAGATACCAGCGTGGCCTGAAACTACATGTGTCATTTACTGGCACTCTGCTGGTTTGTAGTTTCGTCTAGACTGTTCCCACACAAAAAATTCACTTCAACTTGCTCTCTTTGTCACGCAAGCTTTTACCGAAGTCAATGATCAGTCAGATGATATATAAGAATTCTTCGTACTCTGTCATTTCGCTCTGTCTCTGACTCACATTCCCTGTCTTTAGTCGGTAATGGCAATGTATTTGTTGGCTTTGAAAATCTGATGGTACAGCTTTTAAAGAGATCTAGAGCGGATCAGAAAGTGGTTTAATAAGAGGGTATGGGGTTGAATTCCAACGGAACCTTGACTTGACTGATTAAATATTTGCTTGCCCCGGTATTTAGCGATTCCGAGTATTTTGAAAATAACGGGTGTTAACTTCTACCTAAAAGTTTTCATTCATGTAGTAACCCTCCCCTGACTACCGACTCCCCCAGCCTACCTTGGCCTCCTCCCCATCCATCCCCTCACATTATCTTCCCCAAAAAACTCAACACGCACAAATGTCAGCGAATGGTCTAAAACACTAAGAATTGTTAAACCTTTCAACATTTGCAGAGGTAATGGAATCAGTAATACATCCTTTGAATCATATGGGCAAAGCTGCTCACAGTGATAACCTCCTCTCTTAACAGCAGTCATCAGTGAGACACTATTGACAGCATTTTCTTGAAAGTTCATAAGTTTTGCTTTTAAAATAGGAAACCTTTGGTACTATCTTTACCATTCGCATCGGTAGAGGAAGTACAACCTACTCGATTCCTAGTTCACCAGTTTAGCTTCTGCCGAGATTCTCCGATGTTGCAGTCACACTACCAGAACCAGAACTTCTTCTTCTTCTTTCCCACTGGTATCCCTACATTAAGGGGTCGGTTGCCTGATGCGCCTTCTCCACTGCCTTCTATCAAAGGCATCATCAGAACCAGATATGCGTATATAAATCACTTTGCTGTAACTATAGAACAATCTTTGTTACTCTGATATTAACTGCAACTTAATATTACTAGAGACTCATGCTATCCCAGTTTCCCTATTATTTGCTTACGTCTCCGATGTTTTCTGACCTGTTTTTGTTGTTGTTGTTAACATTTATTTTTATACCCTTGTCACTCGCAATCGTTCGTGTTCATATGAGTATGTGTTTGTGTTTGTGTGCATGTCTGCTTGTGTGCGCGAGAGCGTAAATGCTCTCGTTTACGAGAGTTTTGACTAACTCTGTATTCGTTCCATTAGATCAAAATTTGGAAAACGAACTGCTGGCAGTGATGGAAAAAATGAAATTAAAATGTAGTTTTTATTCTCTTTCTGTTTGGTTCCCTCCCAAAAAACTACATGTTTTGGCTGGAGCGTTTGAAAATGTAAAAAGCAAAGCATAAAATATTCGTTGTATCTTGCAGCTCGTGTTAACTAAAGTGGAAATGGTTGTATATGTTATCGATAGTCGAATTTTAAAGCTCAGTGAAACAAATAATTTATCTCTTAAAAAACAAACTCAAGAAGAAAAAAAATAAAAAAAAATGCGCGGAAGAATTCCATCGACGCAATCGACTTTTCTGTCTACTGTGATAATCAAGTCCTCCAAAAATAGATCTATCTTTCGGTTGTCTCGGTATAAAGCTGTATGAGCCACGGCCCATGGAACTTTAACCACGGTCCAGTGGTGGCCTGTCCTATATGGTAGCCAGAAGCACGGTTATGGATAACTTTAACCTTAGATTTTGCTAATTGCTGCTGGGTCAGTTTTACTTTAGTCACATTTAAATTTAAAGTGACGAATTAAAAGAACTATACTGAAATTTCTGGACAGAGCTTGGATCAAAAGACATATATATATATATATATATATATATATATATATATATATATATATAATATATATATAGCTATTATATGTCACTAAATAGCGCGTGACAATATATTTAGCCAAGGCCACAGGAAAAATAAAAAGAGTACCGAGCACTTTCGTGTTATTTCACCTCGAAAATGTGTTGAAATAACATGAAAGCGCTCAGTACTCCTCTTTTTATTTTTCCTGTGGGCTTGGCAATATATATATATATATATATATATATATATATATATATATATATATATATATGTATATATGTATAGATATGTATATATATAAATCACTTGTGCAGAAAAACCATTTATAGAAATAATCAAACTTAAAAGTACCTAAAGTTTGCACAACGGAAATGACCAATAAAAAATTCTGGCTCTTAATAATAGGATTGGCAGCAACATTGGCTCTGCTGCACAAACGATTTTAAATTTTCAAATAAGTTCCCAGCAAAAATGATGATATTTTAATATTTTATTTCATTGTTAAAGTGATGTAATCCCATGTCATAGTCACCATTAAAATGCAGTTCGACGTCATGATTACTGTATATAATCAGTCTAGTGTGATATTTTCACTCTAATATATGGATTTCCAATCTAAATCCAACATATTTAATGAAAATTAATGAGGAAGTGTCCAAACAGGTGCCATCTTGAATTATGCATACTGGAAATGATATTTGATCCTCAAGACTATTGGTTTGACTTCCTGAATATGAAAAAATGGTTGTAATGTGTTTTAGGATAAGTAATATTTTGCTTATTTTCATTGGGCTATTTATATAGACAGTGTCTGCTATGTTTATGCCTTCAAACTCTGAAAACGATATTACCCTCTATTACGTGTAAATAAATCTGCATCTATCATTACAAGGAGTTCGTTTCTTCTGGTTCTTAACTTTGTGCATCGTGGACAAAACGAACTAGCACTGACTCGGTCAATCATATGAATGGCAATGGTAATGAGAATTATACCAATATATCATAATAATAAGAGGAAACGTTTGTGTTTTTAGGTAACGTTGCACCCACTGTTGACAATCGAGGAGGAAAAAATGGTTCGAATCTTCTTTCCGCTTGGATACCGTCAGGACTGACAACTAACAACATTCAAGAAGATATAAGAACAATAAAGTAAAAGGGAAACAGCTCGTTGCCTAACCGCAGGAGAAGCAATAGACTCTCCTTTTGAAAGTCGAAAGGTTATGCTATGGGAATCAGGAAGATCTGACTCTTCCTTCGTCTCGTGGTTCTGTTTATTGCTATTGTTACTGCTGCTGCCTCTCTTCTTGGTAATCGCATCGATGCTTTATTTCACGCTCCTCTTCTTTGTTTCTTGATCTAGCAAGTTCTTGGAACATCAAGACATCATCACGAGTGTATAAAACGTAAACCAAAAATGGGAAGACAGCTCGAGTAACCAATAACATTTTCGGTGGCGTCTGATTCGCGGAAATAAGAGTTATATAATATTTCCCAGGAAGTATCAAGAGACTCGTATCATTCTGGCCGAGTGATCTTTCGATTTCGGTGGTCTGCGAAGTACCGGAATATTATCTACGAACCTCTTCCACACATACGCAGACACAAACACAGGGTGATGAGCTCCAATACCTAACAGTTCCTCGTTTATAGACGATCTGATCAAAATAAGTATGTCCTGTTAAGTAGGATGGCTGCAGAATTTGATGAATGTTATACTGAGTCTTCTCAATTTTCCTTATAATTCTTTAAGGGTTACAATAAAAATTTGGAGATAGTTTTATTTTAGTGCTCTTGTTTCGGGTCAAAGTAATCAAGCTCCCTAGTAGCGTGATCGGTATGGCCGCAAGTTCGATTCTCGGGCATTCCATTGAAGGGTGAGAGATGTGTATTTCTGGTGATAGAAGTTCACTCTCGACATGGTTCGGAAGTCACGTAAAGCCGTTGGTCCCGTTGCTGAATAACCACTGGTTCTATGCAACGTAAAACCACCGTACAAACAAACGAACAAATTAATCACAATTAAGTATACCCATCTCAGAATAAATTTATTCAAATGTCCTGCCCATTTTATTGTTATCGATGTTCGAATTCGTTCCACTATACGTTACTGTCACTGGAGGTATCACGAGAAAGTTTGGAAATCTGTGCAACCCATTTAACGATATCTTTATATCAATCGTTTCTATGACTTTCGCAGCGTTTCTCTGATCCCTTTTTCCACCAAAAAGAGAAAACTAAAAGAAAATGAAAATAACCTCTGGGGACGATTTATCCACCGTGGTACTCATTGGGGAGATTATCTCTCCTCGTCAGGCGTTTGAAGCAGGAAGGCCACTGTGCCATGTGCACTGAATTGGTAAAAAGTTCCAGCTTAGCTTATTGTCCACTTCTCTCGCAAATTAAGCAAGAAATCTCATAAAAAGAGATAAAAAGGCTTTCATTTTCGTCTTAGAAAAGCTGACTCCTCCTAAATATTTCAACGCTCCGGTTCTTATAATATCTTTAGGAATGAGGTTGCTAGTCCTATGCCCTTATTTCCTCTGACTGATATCAACCATAGTGTTTTGACGAACGGATTCACTGCATGGGTCAACATATATGTTTGTATAGTGTTTATATACATGTTATTTTATATAATATATATATTTTATATATATATGATATATAAATGTTTATTAACATACTATATATTATATATAATATATAATATAACGTATATAATATATTAATATAATATTATATAATATTATATTATAATATATTATATATACATATATATAAAGCTACGGTATATACCTATATAACATATATGTTGAAACATGCAGTGAATCCGTTTGTCAGAACACTATGGTTGATTTCAGTCAGATATCTATATACATATAATTTAATGTATATATAATAATATATAATATATATATATAATGATATATACTAATATATATATATATATAGATATATATATATATGTTTAATCTAGAACACACACAACACACACACACACATATATATATATATATATATATATATATATATATACACACACACATTAACATGGGTATGTGCAAGGGATATATGTGTACCAGTATGCTCAAATCTTTAAATACTGTATATTTCTTCAAACCTTCAGCTGAAAACCCTTATGGACAGAGTCAACAGACTATGAACCGAAAAGTGTATCAAAGGGAAGTCAGCCAGCAGAGAGAGGCGAGTTATATGAAAAATAGATAAATAAATAAATATGAGGGAATGGAAAGTAAAAGCGATATATCTGGACTCAGGAGACGTCAGCAGAAAAATGTGTATATGTTATTTTTCGTGTATGCAATATACACTTTATATCTGCCAAAAGACATCATCGACTTATCAGCTAACCTAGATGACACATTCACCAGACCACCCAGCTTCTGTTTTGTAAATCACACCTTCCAAACAAAGGAATTAATGCTTTCATTTTCGAGGAAATCCGCAATATGAAAGAATTTTCACGAATGAAAAGTAAGCTGTGAAATGATCATATTTGCCTCCATAACTCTCGTCGACTATTTCACGTATGGGTTCCACGTTTACCACAGCTATCTTTTCATCAGTGACTTGTTTTTAATTAACCTCTTGTTTTCGTTCTCAAATTATTTTTCTCTGGGCATGTGATTCCCATTTCTATCCAAACCTTCTTTTGGAAGAGGACCACAATAACACCAGGAACGAGAGGAAATGATATTTAGCGTGTTCAGGTCCAATTTCACCTTTCTTTGCTTAAAACGTCTGTCAATCATCCACTGATTTTTCCAGAAATTGAAAATGCAACCGTTTCTGTTTTTCGACTGGTGAATAGCAGCAGGTCTGAGAGTCAAATGCTTCTATCTGAATCAAGAAGTTGGGTAGGTTCTGAAGATGTCAAGCGAACATAGTAGTACACCTCTGGGTTCCTCCTTCCCACACCGTACTATATGAGCGATTCATAGTCCATCTGTGGAGTACAGAATTGTAACCATATCTTGAGATAGTCTTCTTCTTCTTCTGCTTTTTTTCATCCACAGTTTCAGGTAACATAGGCATGACGTTCTCTAATGCCATCTCGGACTTATTCCACCTTTCGCATTTTACGTACTACATTAACTTTGGACTTAGATATATTAAGAAAACTGATTATACGTTACCTTTAGACTGCGTTTCTTTCTTAATATTTCACATTTAAATAAGTAATATTCCAAAATAATGAAGTAGGATGGACTTAATCAGTGCGGTGTTCCAGCTACTACAAAATCCTTATGCTACTGATTTCCTTTTTATTTAAAAGAGAATGACAAAGCATCATCTGCGAAAGAAAGTCAATTATTTCCCCTTTTTACGCTGTCGTCTCTCCGCCTGAGATACTGACTGAAGTTGATTTCGTCCCACAATGAAATAAATTGAGTTCAAATCAGCTAATGGTCCAAATACCGAAAAGCAATAAGTTACGAAACCGAATGTTGAAAGTCTAAATTGGGGCGTCGTTTCAAATTGTTTTCTGTTGATTACTTATCATGGGTAATTATTTCATTTAGTATAAGTCCTAGCCCTATAAACATAATCATCCACTGGACTCGATGCGCTGAAATATAACTGCAGTGAAAATATACCTGCAGAGACTAATTCACCTTTGAGCTTATCTGAGGCCTTTGTCCCCTCATTAGTCTAAAACTAATCTGCAAAAACTCCTTTCTCTAATTAGATCTGGCAGTCTTTCCTGGTTGCAGAGAATCGTAAGCCTTTTCGTGTGTTTTTGCATGACTTTTCCCACCAATTCTGCATTGTTCTTCATTTGATTTTATGTTGACATTCATTACCCATTCACATGACCAGTTCGTTGTGCGCCCACTTACTTAGCTTTGTGAAGCAACTGCCTTCATTTGTTACAGTTTTGCTTTGTTTGTTTCATCATTATATTTTGTGTGTGTGTGTGTGTGTGTGTGTATGCTTGAATATTTATTGGGCTAATAGATGCTTTCTTCTTCTCAATTATTTTGGGATGTGGTTGATAAACACACTCTGCCCCTCGGATATTCATAGGACTTGTGTGCCGTTTACATCTGAGCATTTGTTGGCGGCCATCGAAACAAATACTGACTAAACTTAATGCTTCTTTAATTTCGCTAATCAATTTAGTAACTACTGAGTAACATGCAGTGACAACATAGCTTCTTAATTTCTTAATATTCTTGGAAGCTTAACTGATCATCTCAAACCCAAACTGGCTATGAATTATGATCATTGCTTCAGGCAAGATTTGAACCAGCACTAGCGACAGTCTAGTTCCCAGTTCAGATCAACTGCTCAGATTTGAACAACTGAATTATTGTGAGAAATAAAGTAGTGTGTCCAAATTCATATAGTATTCTTTACAAAAGTCATCGAAAATAACGAAGACTATCGAAAACGTTACTATTTTTTTTTCTCATTATAATACCGTTGATTAGACTGCTGACCAACTGCCATCTATTTCCGATATCTACGGGTGGACATGTTCAACCTCAGTTCCACACCGGAATATTTTTAGGCTAAATGTAGGCTGACAGGAAACCTACAGCACCAGAGAGAGAGAGAGAGAGAGAGAGAGAGAGAGAGGGTAGTAGTTTCGTCTGAAGGTATCAATTTATTCTCGCGACTCATGCATGATTAACGAGTGAGGTGCAGTACCGTTTGTGGAATTCTCAAATTTCCGGAACCAGTCAACGGAGCGTTTATTGTTGCTTGAGCTGTTGGCTCATTTGCATGCACATGCGATAGATCGCGGTTGTGTCTGTGTGCACACACGTATGTATGCTTGTTGTGGTTTTCTATGTATTCTCTCTGGAGTTTATGCCCTAATAAAGCCCTATACAGAAGTACAGTAACTGATTGATAGCTATTTATTATCCATAATTAGCGTATTGTGTCGTATATATATAAATTATTCTGATGCCTTTCTGTCTATTGACATAGACATACATTGCATCATGCATTAGTTCATGATTTTTGCGAATTCACGTTCTCGTTAGAATTGATCTATCCGGTCATTATAGCAAACAGATTGTTAAACGTGCATTTCCGTATGCGCATGCTCGTTTGTCTATGCGAATACTCTCTTTGCCTAACGCGATGCAAGGCGATCAGAGAGAGAGCCTGTGAGACAGATGACGAAAACTAACCGTTTCCCATCAAGACTTACCCTCCTCCGCACCGCCCAATCTACAACAAGGCGCGGTAATCTAATGGACTATAGATTCCCCGGCAAATGTGCAATTCGGCCCCTTGATTTCTATTGCGACTGTGACGTGGATGCCAAGGGGCGAGAAGATAAGGCCTGCCGAGAGGGCGATGGCGGAGGCAGATTCGGATTATGTAACCTTGAAGATAACGGAGCCAAAGTAATGGAGTGGAACCCAGTAGGCGCGAGACATCGGCGCTGTTACGAGTCTGCCGATGAATAGAAAGGGGAAGGCCAAAGATGAAAACACCGACGACAACAGCACAAACAACATTTAGTTATTATTATAATTATCATTATTATAATTATCACTGAGATGCACCCAATGCTTATCGAACAAGCCCACAGTTATTCTCACAAAATGAGTAAGATTATCATTACCATCATTCTCTTTCTCTCTCTCTCTCTCTGTTAGAAATTGCAAAAGTTTATCTCCTCACAAGAATGAGAATAAGATTATCAATTAGTTTTGGGGGGAGGGGTTGAGGGGACCAGGTTTCTATTAATTCTCTTCTCTCTCTCTCCTCTCTTCTCTCATCTCCTCTCTCTCTCTCCTTCTGTTAGAAATTAAAACAACTCTCTCCCAGAATGAGTAAGATTATCATTACCATCATTCTCTCTCCTCTCTCTCTTAGAAATTAAAACAACTATCTCTCACAGAATGAGAGAGAAAAGAAGTGCTCGTTAAAAAGTAAGAGAAGGTACAGGGAAAAAACAGAAAGAGATCTCACTCGTTAAAAGGAAAAAATAAATTAATCAATAAATAAACAGATAAAATAGTATTCAAATACAAGGAGAATATCATTAGGGAAGGCAATGATAACAATGTCATATTCATATCCCTGTAGTGCTCTCAATGATAGCTTAGTTTGTCGGTCACCACGAAGTTTTCAGCTCATCTTCCTTTCACTTCTCTGACAGGATAAAATTCATTATCATAGATAAAGAATAACCGGAAGAGAGAGAGGAAAAAAAACCTGGCTCAATTTTCTTGGAAATGTCAATAGAATTCTGCGTGATGTGTTGACCAATAAACCCGTGGGAATACAAAATGATGTATGGACTCTTGAGATATCTGGAGTTGAAAGAAGTTATAAAAACGGCGAGGAAAGATTATTGGTTCGCCTCCAAATGTACCCAGCCACCGAGAGAAATAAAAAATAGAAATAAAAGACGTGACGAGGAAGTTAATGATGAAATCGCCTCTTAGCATGACTCCGGTGATACGACTTTGAGACACATTTCGATATCAGTGTTTTGAGATGACTGCTCTGTTTCTCAAAATATATGCAGCTAAATTTAGGATCATTCTGGAGAGAGAGAGAGAGAGAGAGAGAGAGAGAGAGAGAGAGAGAGAGAGAGAGAACGCATATTCAAATGCATAATTAGTACGTGCATTACACGGTTGTTGGTCAAGAGAATTTCATTGGGTATTATTACTCATTCTGAGAGAAATAGTTGCTTTAATTTCTAACACACACACACCCACAAACGCGCGCCACACACACACAAACACACATTGCAAGAGAGAGAATGGTGGTAATGCTAATCTTACTCATTCTGTGAGAGATAGTTGTTTTAATTTCTAACAGAGAGAGAGAGAGAGAGAGAGAGAGAGAGAGAGAGAGAGAGAGAGAGAGAGAGAGAGAGAGAGAATGATAGTAATGATAATCTTACTCATTCTGTGAGATATAGTTACCAAACCATGTTGTCTGTGTCACTTGCTGCCTTTATTTTGTACTACTTGGCTGGTATAACCACTTTCAAGTCGATTCTTTTAGGCAGAAGTGAAAAGGCAAACGAAAAGAGAATTATCTTTGGAGTTTCTTACGAATGACCTCATCTCGACATAGGGGCGAGGACTACCTCGTCGAGGTCCATCCATTTTGATAATACACCGTTTGACAAAGCAACTGAAGCAATACCGTCTATAATATTTTCCGCTCCCATTTTATTTTCTCTCCGGACATCCAGGCTGAAATACATGAGTCGACTAACAACTAGGTACACAATTCTTTGCGTAAATCAATACAGGCAGGTTGAAACAGAGGTACAGACGAATTAAAAGGAGTATCAAAAAATTAAAACAGAATGGAAAAGGGGGAAGTACGTACCAACAAGTAAAATCGGGAGGTAATTGATGCAATGTTTATAAAGTAAAAAGAATCTATATAGTATGTGTATGTACATGCATATACTATACAGATATAAATATATCGTTTTACTTTAACCAATATACAATATAAATTATTATATATATAGCATAAATGTATGAATATATATATATATATATATATATATATATATATACTACACACAAACTACATATATGTATATATATTATATTTAATATATACATACAATATATATTATATATGTATGTTATTATATAAGCATATGCACACTATATTGATTTTAATATACTATATATATATATATATATATATATATATATATATATATATGTATGTATATACCTATGTGATTAAATCATATCCAATATTGTAGAATCTCAATCACTGAGCTACAAATACCCTACAATATCGAATTCACTTTACTTTGGTAATAACCAATACACAAACGGAATTATATATGACGAGTGCATTTGCTCCGGGCTGGATTCAAGCCTATGCGTTTGGGTTTGATCAGAGATTACGTAGACTTACCCCTTCAGCTGTGTATATGGATATAGACACACAACTCCGTCTATCTATCTATCTATCTATATGTAACGAGTATATATACATGTGGATAGTCAGTGTATATAAATATATATGACATGATACTTTCTCTGTAAGACTTTTTGTGGGATTTATTATAGCTAATATTGAGTATATGTGAAGGATAACATAAAACTGTTCCTATTTTTCTTTAGTATTCGATTTCTTGATTCAATTACTAGCAATGCGCAATGCTCGTAAAAACATAGAATTCGACATAAGTTGTTGGTTGGTTTCCTGTAAATACCGGATTTGCATTGAAATGGTTCTCTGTGATGTATTAAAACATCTAAGAAAGGGAGGCAATTGTCTTGTTCTAATTCTAGGTAAGCTTAATGGATGGCACCTGGTTATTCAAATTAGAGTAAATCATTTACATCAAACCAGCTAAAATATCGTCAATATGTCTATCCCACTTTAAAGGAGTATAGATTATATTAGGTAAATATAAAACGTTGAGAGGAGTGGTGATAAAGATTTACCTTTGTTCTGGTAGGTCCACTAATTCCTCAACTGTGTTGGATTCCAGGTGCCCTTGTTCCTATATAATCCCCATCCACAAGGGATACCTGGAATCCAACACAGTTGAGGAATTAGTGGACCTACCAGAACAAAGGTAAATCTTTATCACCACTCCTCTCAACGTTTTATATCTACCTAATATAATCTATAGTGTGTTAACAAGGCGTGATCCGACCTCCAGGCTACTTGAGGCACGTGCTAAAATGTAGGGTCAAATAGCCCGTTGTTTCAATAACGAAAATTAAGATAAATTCGCATATATTTTTTTATGAATAATTGTTCTGTACTATTTAACATGCACATTATTTATTTCTATATTTTCGTCTAATAAATAATTTATAAATATCCTATTCTAAAATTCATTTATCTTTAACTGAATGCAAAACACCTTTTTCAGACCTTTTTAGGCTTTTCCATAGGGCTTTCTTACTCCCCCAACAAGAACAACAACGGCAAGAACAACAACACCAACAAGAACAGGAACACAACATCAACAACAACAAAGTAGTTTGCAGGCTTACTCCCTGAGTAAGCGAAAATTCGGCTTTCAGTTTTCTATTTTAGCACCTTCTCTCCATTGCAGCGTTGGCAGCGTGAGGAAGAGGCGGCCTCACACTTCACTTGGTACCTATAATAAAGACGTTTCCAAAGCGCTTGATTCACGAGGTTTTCTTGGTGACCTTCTCAGAGTGAAAAGAAAAAAAGTGGGAATTTTTCACATTCTCCCATCTTCTTCTTCTTCTTCTTCTTCTTCTTCTTCTTCTTCTTCTTCTTCTTCTTTTCCAATATCTAATACACATATCCATCCCTGGGAAGTTTTTCCGTTTAACTGGGATCCATTATCGATCATGATATCAGGAAAGAGGTCACAAAGAGGCAGCAAGAGAAAGAGAGAGATTCTTCAATAGAAATTTAAGTGATATAAAGACCAACAAATGAACGACCATAGAAATGAAATGTTCTGTTGTAACCGGGAGGCAGTCGAAAATAAATAAATAAATAAATATATATATATATATATATATATATATATATATATATATATATATATTAAATACACACACACACACATATATATAATATCTATATACTTGTAAATAAATTCTTCTGTTAAAACAGGATACGTCTCAAGTATAAAAGGCCCATTAAAACACTCTGGTTTAAAGCTAAGGACTATGTATGTGTGTGTGTGTGTCTGTGCGTGTTTATATATGTGTTACGCGTTGGCAATTAAAAGGCCCATATAAACACAGCCAATACACACGCACACACGGAGCATATTACAACTTACAGTACTTCCATCCAGCTCACTCTTGAACTTGAATAATTGGGAGGTGATGAGACTATTAATATGGAATCAGGATGCTGTAACGAATATACACGTCTGGTATACCGCCGTCGGTGGGGTCAGAAATAGACTGAATCTGTCTTGGTTTAAGTCCTTGTTAGCCCCTACCTAAGTCGAGGTTGTGGGGTGGAAACGTTCTGATACTATTTAGAAATTGTCCTCTAGCAAGTTTGTCCGTGAAATCATCTGTCCAATGTACTCCCGATATGTTATTAGTTTTGTTTTGTTTTGACGATCGCTTTTGGAAAACAACTCGGCCTTAGTCCACTTTATGCGATGACTTGTATCCCTCATTTATACGAAAATTCCGAGCTCTCTGAACAGTTGCTTAACGATATTTAAATGTAGTACTATACATCTTTGCGAGATGGTTTTGTCATTTTCCAGGTCATGAATTAAGTTAAAGTTATTGCAAGGAATGCAGTGAATTTATTGATTTACTTTTTTAGATACACATCAATAAGGAAAGTAGCAATGATTTTGGGACAGGGAAATGTAAATGGGATGTTATACTTGAGGCGTTCAGTTACCATATTATAGGCGAAGCAGGATGACGTCATAAGCGTTGAAACGATGAAAATAGATCTCTGGCAACAAACAGTGGTACCAGATGAGGTTGTATATCACTGTTTTTTTTTTACTCTGGTCACAAGGCAAAGACCGGCAGAAGAATTGCTGATTGGTAACAATGTTTGTCCGTCGGACATTGTTCGACCGTGTGGACGAACCTTTAGAGTCGACCTTTTCAATGTAGGAAGCTCTATTTCATGTTTTGGCCCATTGCCGTTTTTTTTTTGAGGGGGCCTCTGTAGTCGTTTCTCTTCCTTAGCTGATAATTTTCTCAGTAATATATTTCAGGAGGACTAATTCGGAAGCATTCAACGAATCGTCTCAATTTCTTTTTCAAGATACTCAGGCTAGCGTATCCTAAGCCCTCTAAGAAATAGACTACTGGCAGCTAGGCGTGATCATTACTGAAATATATTTTAAAAACTTGAGAAGTAGGTGCGGGACACAAAGTAAGTGAGGCATATTTTGTTCGGCCTCATACGAATATAATGTCTAGAAAAGGTAATTTACAGTA
>NC_061107.1:94978913-94981413 GCF_015104395.2 Macrobrachium nipponense
TTACACCATTACATTTGCGTCAACGAAAATTTGATCCGAAATATTTGGTTAAATTACAGATTGACAAAGTTTCAAAACGATAAAGAAAGCTCGATTATAAATCCATGGAGGCTATTGAAGTTGCATAGGATGACTATAGTTGGTGAGAGTATATCACATAGCTAAGTAACCAATTTAATCGACTTTCAGTCACATTGCGATGGGAATAGTGCCTGAATAATTCCTTATAGGGACGAATGTTTGGAGTTGCGTGATTGGTCTTGGAAACAACGTTGGAAATTCTGAGTTATTTGAATGCATGTGTCCTGAAGATGAGGGGAAAATCCTCTTGGTAGTTTTCGTTTAATTCTCTGGTCTATGTGGATTATGGAATAGGTGACATTATGTACTTTATATTCCAGAACGATTTGGTTTCCTCTTCCAAGAAAGGAGAGGCAGCACTAGCTGAATATTTGAAATCATACATGAATAAATATGCAATGTTTACATCTTACGAAACTGAAAATGATCGTACTCCGTTTTTTACTCCAGTTCAATTTTGTTGTATCCTGAGTAAGTTTTTGATCTCCATGAAGATATCAACTTAGAGAATGAAAACGAAGTTCAAAACCTTCATTTATGTACCATGACTACTTCCATTTACCTTTGACCTCTAAAGAGACAATAATAATAGAATGAAAAACTTCTGCACTTTCTGAAACTTTACCGGAATATGACATATGACTTAAAACTCTGCAAGATTCCCGCAAAATTTTGTGTGATAAAAAAATATTCGGTTCCTGGTTTCAATATGATAAGAAAAAGTTGGGGAATTGTGGAAATTCAATCTCGACCCCTTTTTTAAAATCAAATAGTTATGAGTGTATATGTAAGTTTGTCATGAAATATATGTTATCTATGAAGATATTAATAAAATCATAACATGAACGAGAAAGTATAGCCTACCGGCTACACACATTTTACATATATCTATAATATATATAAATCTTCTCTCTCTCTCTCCTCTCTCTCTCTCTCTCGTCTCTCTCTATCTCTCTCTCTCTCTCTCTCTCTCTCTCTCTATAATATATATATATATTATATACATATATATATATATAATAATAATGTATATATATATATATATATATATATTATATATATATAAATTATATCACACACATATGTGCGTGTGTGTATGTGTATGCAGTCATCGGTCATTCGATAATTATAAACGAACAATTTAAACCAATTTTTGTGATGTTCTTTTTGAACAGTTCTATAGGTTATTGTTAGACGGGTAGTTTCCCTCAAAACTTGAAAAATTGCAAGAAATTCCTTAGTTACCTTAATTCAAATAATAATATATGTATGTCCTGCTTTGATTTAAAACAAGGTTTGGGCCATTACCCATTGATAGAAGCAACAAACTTTCTTTTTTTCTTTTATATGAGACAGTTGAAATGGATATCCAATTTAATTTTTCGTACCATGAATTTCGAGGAAGGAATTATGAAGGGAGTTCATATGAAAAGGCGAAAAAAGATGGCCCCCATGAACCAACAAATTTTGAAGGCCCATCTGTTGACGACTGGCAGATTAGAACACCGAAAACATTAAGAGTTGCGAAAACAATTTTTAATCCAGTTATCAAGTGCCTACTAGCATTATCATAGGCCAAGCGTCGGGGCCTATGAGGTCATTTAGCGCTGGAAGGGAATCTGGCTGTAAAAAGTCTTGGTAGGTGTAACAGGAGGAGAACTCCGTAGTAGAGGGTGGAAAGTAAGCTGGAAGAAAGAAATATGAACGGAGGTACAGTAAAAGGAATGAAAGAAGTTGCAGCTAAGGGCTGAAGAGACGCTGCAAAGAACCTTAAGTAATGCTTACAGTGTATCGCATGAGGTGCACTGAGGGAGCTACCCCATCACGGGATATATAGAAAATGATATTCATAATATTCCAATATTAGTACACTAATTTATGTATGAGTATGTATCTTGTGAACGAGATATAAACTGGTGACATCGATGGGAGCAGTTGATAAAAGAGTCAGTAAAGAATTCTGAGACCTGTTTTAGAGCTATACTTATTGTTGAAAATAATCATTCATTAGGATATGCACGAAACCTTCTGTAAAAAGATCACTGATGCCACAGGCAACATACAAAATCTGAAGAGGAGTAAGCACATGGAAATAATCTAAGAAAAAAACGAAAATTCGTGTTGTTTACTTTGATGTTAAGTAGCGCTCTTGTAGAATTACGAGAGATAATGCGCAGAGCGATGAGGATAAAGGCCATTAGTGCTTTAGTGTCACAAAATTAAGAGTTATTGAATGTCTTAATGATGAAATTTTAGCTAATGAAAGTAGGTGTGCGTGTGTGAGGGGGAATATACTCACTTCATATTCTAAGGGAACAATATGCTACCATTCCATCACACTGCTAAATGTAGGTTAGATTGAATGATAGCATCTCGTTTCCTTAAGATATGAAGTCAGCAATTAAAGATGCAATGGAGA
>NC_061107.1:94986413-94993913 GCF_015104395.2 Macrobrachium nipponense
AAGATCACGTTAATTAATAAGTAAAGCCATGATGAGTCTAAACAGTATTTTGCCCGTGCTTTTGTGTTTCAGGAAATAAAGTCTTACATAGTTAAGAGTCAAGCCACTTCACAACGCTGTTCGAAAACTTCGCAGAAGATTGTTTAGACAATTCAATTATTGCTTAACCAATAAGATATATCCGAGATCTATAATAAGTGGTACAGCAACTTATGCTAATACATGCTCTAATTCCTAAAAAGTTCACAAAAGTCACACAACATTACACTTGCATTAGTTCTAAAGTCAAGGTATGATTCATTTGGTTCTCTGCTTTCTTTCCTTCTTTTTCCTAGTAATTTTAACTTTAACAAAGAGGTTATTTTTGCCCTAGCCGCCAAATGTTCAGTTCTGTCTTTCTGGGAGATTATTTTTTCACCACTTATTTTTCCAATAAAAGAAATGCACAAAAATTGTCGAAAATGGAAGTCCCTCTCTGTCAACCTTTTTGCGGGGGTGGACTGGATTCGCAAATCAGCCCTGCCATTTAATGATCGAATCGAAACACACTGATGAAAAAAGGAACCGTTTGAATTCAGTACACAGTTAGTTACTTTACAGCTGAATTTATATTCTGTGACTAAAGCGTCAACAAGCACTTTACTGAAAATTAATGTTTTCATTACATATACTATCGTTAAATTCCATAAAGGTTAAATGAATCGTATCGCACGATGGAGACATAACGAAGAATCTTGAATAATCTCAAAAAGTGTAACATTCATCGCTTTTCTATTTTATAGAAAAATAATAAAACAGAATCAAGGGCTCGGGTTGAGCTAATGGAGGGCTAAGTCTAATGAGCAGGAAGGGCCGAGAGATATGAGAGCCTAATTTATGATCCTTGAGAGTAAACAATTATTAATGATTAATCCAACAAGAAGGAAAGTTTACATATTGCGTTTTATCATAAAAATCATCAAGATTGAAGCAGTGTTTCGTACTAGTTATTCTTAAGAGTAGACATAAACGATACGAAGGTGATTACGGCAGTATACGTATATGTGATTTACAGCTTTGAAAATTTAGGGTAAAGTTTCCCGGTTGTTTTTGTATCAAACCTATGAATTGTCCTCGAAGTTCTGTGATTTAACGATTTCTCTTTCGGTTCCTGAGCATTCAAACGCTGCAGAATCACAGTTGGCATAAGAAAGGTAACAATGGAGAAATAAATCCACAGTTATGTGAATGTACATATATTATATTTAAAACTGCAAGGATAGCTTTCGTGAATCTGTTCGGTTCCCCTTTTCATTCTGATAAGTTGATGTAGCATCTCAACCAAGTAAACATAAAAGGAGTCGAAATGAACGATTTTTTGATGAACTATGGTACATAAACAAGTCGCTTACTAATGTTGTTTAGTATATAAAGGAAGGTCTACGGTAGGGTCTCGACTGACAAAATAAAAAGAGGGCAGAAGGCATTCTATGCAGAAAAGTTATAAAGGAAGACTGAGATGGAAGGGGAAAAAGCTTATGTGGAATGAATTCGAAAAAGCCTTTGACAGATGAGAGAGGTATTATGGAAGATGTTGAAAATGTTTAGTATGAAAGTTATTGAGAACGACAACTAGTCTTTACGCTGGAAGTGAAATCTTTGTTGAAATATGCAGCTGGGAGGGTGACCTGTTTGGTGTAAGAGCGGGTCTGAGATGAGCGGACATGAATGTGAGAGAGGTTAGAGAGAGGCCAGTAGATGTAGGTGTAGAGTTGTGTGACAAGAAAATGAGGTGCGAATGAAATATGGAAAGCTGATACCTTACGACATAGCAATGTTTCATATATATATATATATATATATATATATATATATAATATATATATATATATATATATATATATATTATGTATGTATAGTATATATATATATACATATATATATATATATACATATAACATATATATATATATATATATATATATATATATATATATATACACACACACACACACACATATATATATAAAAATATATATATAAATATATATTTATATATATATATATATTTTATCTTACATATATATATATATCATATATATATACTTACATTATATATTTCTACATACATATATATATATTAATATATATCTATATATATATATAATATTATATATACATACTTATACATTATATGTATAATATACATATATACTATATATATATATATATATAATATATATATATATATATATATATGAGAGAGAGAGAGAGAGACGAGAGAGAGAGAGAGAGAGAGAGAGAGAGAGACAGAGAGAGAGAGAGAGAGAGAGAACCTGTTATATTAATTCCAAACGCAAATTTCAGGACGAACACAATCTTACTTATTTCGTTTATTAAATATTACATTAGCCCCACTTTTTTTCCTTCTCAGAGATGAAGAGAACTTATTTAAGTTCGCGAAGAAACTCTTCAACTTTGCTCATTACTGAGATTGCGTCGGATTTTCCCTCGTTTCACTTCTCTCAAGGTTAATGCAAAACTTAAAGTGAGCAAAGCTGGCATTTAGGGATTTCGTTAGCAGTGTCTTTTGTCACAGTAATCATTCATGCAATGTTTTCTGGCACCACGAGCGTATGACTATGAATGCGTGATCATAAAGTGCTGCGGTTCTCTCTCTCTCTCTCTCTCTCTCTCTCTCTCTCTCTCTCTCTCTCTCTCATCTTTTTCTACTCTGCAGTGTACATACTTCGGTCGGAATCAGGTTCTGTACAGAGACTCGAAATCAGCCCATCACCACGATGATCAGGTGAAAAAATTTATAGAACTATATAGCACACAGTATATAGCATATAGTATATACTATATAGTATATATAGACTACGTGTCACTAAAAACCTCTCATAATCTTCGTTGAATTAATACATCTGACTGATGAAAATAAAGCGAATTTGATATAAAAGATTTAAGTCCAGGCCTATATATCTTTGAACCTGATTTACACAAGATGTTTGAAGGAGATTGAGTAGAGAAATTAAACATTATCAGAAAGTCGTTCTTCGCCATCGTTAATCGAAAAAAACTTTCCTCATCTAAACATCTGTAATGATTTCGTATGCACCGAATGGTTTTAAATTCCTTACATCTTACTTCTCTTTGTAAAACCGATTTCTTTGTCGTAATTGATTCTGTTGTATGTAGTTTAATGGATGATGCCTTAGACTAAATGTCATACAATTAGTTATTGGTTTATTTCTTGTTAGTCAGGTCATAGAAAATTTATATATGTATATATATACATATATGCATGTATATATATAATATATATATATATATATATATATATATATATATACATATATATATATATATATATATATATATATATAATGATATATGAGAAGGTCTGTATAATCAATAGGAATCTTGCGGTCTCTTTGATAAAATACATTACAGTACGATGGTAGACGAGAAAAATATCTTCAGAAGGAGGATGATTCTCGGTCTCTGTGCTTTTTGGTTCCGTCAGTAATGGTAATGAACTACAGTGATCTTATCTGTTTCGTGTCTTTTGATCACTATTGCGGCTTTAAATAAAGACAATATCTGATCTACACAAGAATGGATAAATTTTTTAAAATGTTTGACGGAACGGAAATAAATTGTAATAAAAAGACTGAATGCCTACCCCTCTTTTATTGATAAGTAAGGCTTTCTCCTGTAAAGGATTTTATTACTATCGAAAATTTTCATTCTCACAGATGTCCCTTAGCCCAAACCAAGCCTCATGAATTTTGCATCGACGCCGTAGCCTATGTTGTTCAGTTCTTGCATTGCTTAGCTCCCAGGTCAAGCTAGGAATTTCCGCCACCATTTCTGACCTATTTCCTTTCTGAATCTTTCTTTCCAATAAAGCCTGCCTGTAACATGAGATATTCTATTTTGGTAAATCCATCGTAGCAAAATTGCATTTTCACCGTCAAAGACGAGGCACCTCTTGAGTTCGATTTATCCTCAGGCTCTGAATTAAGGTTAATTTTAAAATAGTATATATATTTTTTGAATGCCATGTCCTATAATTTGGCATGTTCTTTTTTCTAAATGTATCTAAAGATTTCCTGAATAATTTATTGATCATGTTTAGTTTTTTGAACGCATGAGTATGTATTTCATATTGCTTATTTTTCCATCCGTTTTCCTTTCTTGCGACATTTCCTAAGTATCTATAGGGACTCTTATCCCTCCTTTCAGTCAAAGCAATTATCATCACCTATCACCATTTTACGCCATCCACGCCTCCGAAGCAGGCTTTGCTCAGCATTACTTCCCCCCCCCGCCCCCACCCCCCCCCCCCCCCCCCCCCCCCCCCCCCCCCCCTTTTTGTTTGTTTGTTTGTTAAAGCTCTAAATACCATTTCTCTCAGTCTCAGAACTATACATGATTAAGAAACTTCAATTGAAATGCACGCATACTACACACAAATTAATCAAAGACATTATGATATTAAACTTTTTAGCTCCGTACATTTTTATCTTTGCTGCTGTTCATTCCACAGTATCTGATAGATTGGGTAGTTCCTATGTTTAACATCTTTAACTAAGGGAAAGCGAAAAATCTGCAAACGCTGATGTTGCATTATCTTAATTACTTCTCATATTGAAGGAAACATTACAAGTGGACTTTCTCCCCACGCACAATATATTTTCCTATTTTCGCTGTCCTCTGCAAGCTGTCTTTACGATTGGCAACCAGTGCATGAGTTTCCAGTCCGTCCAATCTCGAACTTCTGTTCTTGGCTTGAAGGGCTTCCCTGGATTTAGAAAACCTAACTATATCTGCAGTCCTTCAGACTTTTCCCGTACGCTGTCCCTTCAGTGTAAAGGATTTTTCTTGAAATACGCTAGACTTGCCTACAAACTGAAGAAAGCTCCACTTTTATCACTAGTCGTACCTTGCTCTCACAAACCCTCCAAAGATTTATATCTAGAATGCAATTTATCTACCTATGCCAGAGGGAGGAAATCTTTCCCGCTTTGCCGAAACAAACAAATAGAATTTATCTCACAACGAAAGAGCAATTTGTATCCACTAGGATTAATAGCAGCAGTTGAAAGAAGAGGATGAAAATCACACCTAATTCAGATTATTTTCAGATTTATGATACGCGAGATTTTGTTACAGTCAACAGAATGTTGATTTTTTTTATAATTCTGTCGTGGCCATATATTACTGTATACATATGCTTGTGTATTTCGAATTAGAGGTGAAAATAAGGCCTATAATAGATCACACTAGTAAGGATGATATATGGAGAAATTTGCAGTTGGAAAATTATTCTGAAAAGTGATTTCTCTCTTGCCCTGTGATGCCCAGCTTGCTTTCCAGTAAATCCACTGGAACACTGAGAAGATTAAGCTTCAGTCTGAGATCAAGTTTCGGTAAAAACATACGGAGTCTTAAAGTTTAGATCCTGAGAAAGAAAGACACCAGTATTGTATTGTCCACTTGACTTGCCAGAGTCCATTTTATAGCTTTATAAGATTACATGACTTGGGAAAACCAAGATGGTACCCGGAAGACAAAAAATTGAAGTAAATTCATATGAGAAATTATTTGGATTTTTGTGAGTACTTCCTTATCAAACTAAGGGTTTCACTCACAAAGACCACCTTTAACGTCACCGTCTTTAAAACAAGAAGAAAGAAAGAAAGAAAGAAAGAAAGAAAGAAAGAAAGAAAAAGGCGAGTTCTGTACAATGGAAAAGCTGAAAGCTTAAACGTTGCTATCCCACTGACATTTTGCTTCCAAATGCCTCTTTTCTTCCGTTGATTGCTTCATCGCGGATTGGTATTCCAGCCGAGCAAGAAGCTGTTGCAACTCAATCCTTTTGGGCAAAACGCTATTTGGTAATGCATTGCGTTTCCGCGTGGGTGACCCCCTGGCGGATCTCTGAGCCAGAACCTAAAACTACTTTTCGTTCGTCGAGTACTGGAAGTTTCTCATCATGAGTCTGGGCAAATGACACTTTGTGTTATCATCTCGTAATGCCGAGGACTTTGTTAGGTGAATTTTTTTCCTTCCTTTCATCTTCTTTCACGTTTTCTCGCGGAAATCTTCTGTGCTTTATGTGGCTTCAGAGGGAAGGTTTTCATACTTTTTTTTTATTATTAACAGTGTGTGCATCAAAGTAATTTAAATTTGACAGCATCAACAAGAAATTTGATAGAAATTTGGATATAGTGATCAATTGATAGCAAATAAAGGCTTCATCTAACAACGGAAGTAACAGGGCACAGGGAACACAAAGCAGGTATATATGTTCCCAGAGGCTGTTGGTTGAGGTGGGAAAGTGAAATACATTTCTTCGTAAATGCAAAACCTAGGCTCCGTCCTTCTCTGTGTTCTTCTATTTAAATTTTTTTCCATTTCTCTTCCAAATGCAGAATAGTACATATAAAGTATGGATACTTTAGCATGTAGACAGAAGAAAAAAAATGAGATGTTATCTAAGACGTGTTTTTAAACAAATGAAATCAAGACATTTGAAGTAATTTGGAGTCAAGCCATATTTGTTTTACTTAAAGGAGACTTACAGTACGAAGAGCGAGATAATATAGAATGATATGCTTTAAAAGCATTCTTTGAGCGATGTCTCCTGATAAGTGGTAGAGTATTCTACAACCTAAAGAAATACCTAAATATATTTAACCAAGAATTATTCAGCTTGACTCTTGCTATCCAAGGCAATGAGTGCATGAGATGCCCATGAAGACTTCGATGGAATAGTCTGGCCTTTGCTTTCGTCAATCAGCTTAACCGACCCATTAAATAAAGAGGAAGAGAGACACCGCTTTAGCTATGCTTTGCATAATGAAAAGCATAGCCAAAACACTTTCTCTCTTTTTTCCCCTACACACACACACACACACACACACACACACACACACACACACACACACATATATATATATATATATATATATATATATATATATATATACACACGTATATGTTCCTATGTATGTGTATTTCTGTATATGTGTACAACGTTAAACCGACAAAAGAAAAAAAGATTACATAAATATTTTAATATCATATATATATATATATATATATATATATATATATGTATATATATATATATATATATATATATATATATAATATATATATATATATATATATATATATATATATTTATGAAAGCAGAAATTTTGTAAGATAGAATTGTTAATGATATAAAGATACGATATACGATGATGAATGTTGGTTGATGATTTCAAGTCTATAGCATTTATATAATATAACTCGTGATCAAATAGAATAAACTAGTTTGCTTATCAGGAATAATGTGAATTATTTCCTCACTCCGTCCTTTATTTAACCTTGACGTATCAGCTTATATTCTGATTGCAGCAGAATGCCAAACTAGACTTAATCTTCCTGTTCGCTGGGGCAATCATCGTCTCTTTTCGTCTGTATGGTAGAAAGGAAATTTCCACAAATATCTTAATCCTCACT
>NC_061107.1:94998913-95031413 GCF_015104395.2 Macrobrachium nipponense
CCTTCGTTACGTATAGCCAATCAGCTATCGAGAAAAAGGGAAGAAATGCTGTCATAAGTTACGTAACGAGTGCGTTCGGAACCTTTTACATTATAAATACCAAATTTATTCAACCTACGTAATGCAGAATACAGTCAAAATTTATGTGTAGATATAATGTGTATTCTGAATAAGCGTTATATTTATGAAATGCATAGATAAAAAGTTATTGCGAAAAAACCGTGTTACAGAGGCCCTGAATTTCATAGTAAAATGTTCTAACTATTCCAAAGCCTATCCTTCTGCCAAACTAAGGTCCTTTCTTTGGGTTCCTTATTTCAGTTGCTCACTTTCGTACATAAAAAGGATTTTAAGAATGTATTGTACGGAAAATATGATTTTCACAGGAATAATCTTTTAAGCTAGAACAGAGTTGTAAGTTGAAATATGTATAGATGGTAGGATGACTGTCCTTGCTGTAAAAGTAGGTATAAGGATGTCGAATGTTTTTGTGTCTGTTTAATTTCGTTGTGAATGGTTGTGAATGGAAAAGTTAGAGAAAGAACGGCAGATGAAGGTTCAAAGCTGCAGGACAAGAAAATGAATTGGAGCATAAAATGGCTATTGGTTCCAGATGATGCAGTCATTAATAATGAGGAATAGCTGGAGGAAACTACAGACACTACTGAAGGAGTCTGAAAACATTCACAAGAGGGACGATTTGAAAGTAAATGAGAATAAGAGTGAGGTTATGAGGGTAAATGGAAACCAGAAAAAATCGATCAGTACAGGTTCAAATGAATAGTAGTTCATTTATATAGATGTTTCAGGGCGAAGGGATTTTCATTGTCTATTGAAACGATTCGTTTGTTAGAAACGGCTGAAGCTGCTGATTATCATTTTTATAGAATATGTGATGAAAGGAGAACAGAAGGTTGAGAAATATAGTGATGCATAGATGTTTCGTATTACCACATTAATTTTAAATTTTTTTTCTTATTTTGCACTCCTTTGTTTCATTTTCATCGGGGCTATATACACTGCTTATATTTTATATAGCGCTTCTAATTCCCGTAATAGATCTAATATATATAGAGAGAATATAGATATATATATGTATATCTATATATATGGGTATGATATATAGAGATATAGTATAGATAATACAGATATTTATATATATATATACATATACGATATATAGATATATAGTATATATATATATATATACTATGATATAGAGGATGATATATATATAGAGATAATATAGATAAGATATATAGATATATAGGCTATGACATGATATATATATATATATATATATATATACATATATATAATATATATCTATATATATATATATATCATATATACACACACACATATATATATATATATATATATATATATATATATATATTATATATTATATATATAGATGGATGTATATATATATATATATATATATAGATATATATATATATATATATATATATACATACACACTATATATATATATCTATATATATATATATATATAATATATATATATATATATATATATATATATATATATATATATATATGTTTTATCATCAACTCATCAGATATTCCGCTGGATCATATTTGGAATAGATAGGTGTTGTCTATTCTATGTATAGTGATGTAAACCACTTTGTTGCACACAGAAATATATAAATTCTCATCCTTCTTTAAGATGACTGAAACTCATACAGATAAGACCAACGTTCAGCATTTGTTAAGTGGACGACAAGAATTTCCGAGAAAATCTAAAGAGAGAAATCTTTTCTTTTTCATTCATTTAAGACGCAAAATTTAATGGAAGACTGAGAGTTCATTATTGCTAAAAAGAATAACTTAACACTTCAAGAGGGAAGGGAAAAGTCCTTTCTATTCAGGGTTTAGTGTTCGGTTCCCAGGAAGATATTATTCCAGGCGCACTTTCTGCGTTCCTAATGAGCTCTTAAGGCACGGGAAGACTTTCTTTTCAAGCAGAAAAGTGCTTTACACCTGTCTAGGCGGTGGAGAATCTCCAGTTTGCTCTCAGCTTTCGTAATTTTACCCGACTTCAAAGAGAAATCCAGAATACTGAGGTGCTCGTGATGACAGATGATAAAAGCGTCGGCAATGTTTTCCCTCCGTTTTTAGGAATCCTGTTTCTCTAATTATTATACTTGGGAAGCAATTCAGTCACTCCCTCCCCTCAAGGAAAACTAAATAATGATAATTTTGGGTTAGACTTCCGCAAAGGAAAGAAAAAATCCCTCAAGGGCCCGAAAAACTGAATAGTAAAAATCAGCAAAGGAAAGAGAGGAGCAGGTTCACTTGATCTTCTACATCGTGAAGCAAGATTCATTTTCCAAAGCCAGAAATAAACTTGTTTCTGCCTGTGGGCTTTCCATTACCCTCCTATTTTATATTTCAGCCTCAACTTCTTTTATTTGCCCACCCCCTTTCGTCACTGTCTAATTCTCTTTTCTAAGTCTTCCTTTACTTCTGTTTTTTTTTACATCACGCATTTTGCGCCTTTTTCGCTAAGTGCAGAAACGTGACTGATTTCATTGCCTTCAGGAGAAAATCATCACAGTTCTTACAGCTTCTTTAGAGAGAGAGAGAGAGAGAGAGAGTGGAGATAGAGAGAGAAGGAGAGTAGAGAAGAGAGAGAGAGAGAGAGATTATGTATGATTCTATATATATATATATATATATATATATATATATATATATATATATATATATACATACATATATATATATATAAATCATTCATGAGAGAATTCGTTTTGTAAGAAAGACCCCATAGTGTTTTATTTGAAGTTGGTCTCTCTCGCTCTTTCTCTCTCTCTCTCTCTCTCTCGCTTCAATTTCTTCTCAGTTCTTCACTCTTCATCCCTCTCTCTCTCTCTATCTCCTCTCTCTCTCTCTCCTCTCTCTCTCTCTCTCTCTCTCTTCTCAAAAGTTGTAAGACCTGTGGTGATTTTCTCCTGAAGTCAATGAAATCAGTCACATTTCTGCAATCTTTGTCAAAAATTTTAGTCATTTTTGTATCAGTAATTATGAAAACTACTGAACTTAGTAGAGTCGTAGCTCTTTATGCAAATTTACCCTTACCACTCGTATTAAACAGCTTTCCCTGAAGTGAATTGGTAAAGGTTATCATCATCTCCGTCTTGGTAATTAGAGTAAAAATGCCCTTAAAAGTCCCAACGACAGTCAGATGCTTTGCCATAAAGGAAGCCAAACAACTGTGACAAAAGCACTACATTTAGCCACTGGTATAATAAAGTATTCTGGAATCTATTAGAGGCCCAGGCCGGTTTCTCAACTTTCCATTGTATAAACATAACTCCTTGTAAGAGAGGTTGTGGTAAATGTTCTGCCTCTTTTGGGTGGTATCAACAAAAATATTGAATCTGCTTGTCATCTTTGCATCTTTTTTAACATTAGAAAAATCCTGTACAGCTATGGAACGCACCTCTATGGGTGAATGACGGTAGTAATCTTTGTTAGTCTATCAGTCTATTTACTCCAATACATGAGCTGGTATCCCTCAGGTGTTAATTTCCTGGTCTCATAAGCTTAATGAAAATCAATTCTAAAACCTACAATTAATGGATGCCTGGAACTGATATCCGGTGATTCAAGCAGGCTCAATGCATCATCCTAAAAACTGACATTTCAGTCAACAGGCATTTAGGCTTTTTTGAGCACCATAAAATAGCACAAGGCTCTGCTGTACAAGTTAAGCTACAGTATACAAGGAATCAGTGCATTTGGCTCCTAGAAAGGCAGCCCAAACCCAACACAGGCACGAAATTTGTCAGCCATCGATATAAACAAGAGTACCGTTTACATGCTCCAACTAATTTAAACCATTTCTTCGCTTCAGGTTCCTTTTCAATTATCAACACTAGGTAGATTCTCAGGCGCAATAGCCTAATATTTGCATGCCATTATGCGCGAGATGTAAACGTTCAAGTTCTTAACAGTTTTTTTCACACTAAGAAAATGTGGCAGTCTAGTATTATCTCTATCCACTGGCCACAAGAAAAAAAATGGTTTTTCCTTTTTTATATGATGACGTGAACGAAATTTTAGAGAATTGTGTTTGGCATCCACTAAAATTCACTTAATGCAAAAGAATCTTAAAGGTTTCTGTTGCTGTCTGAATCCTGCTGGCATTGATTGATTTTAAAATTCTTAATCTATGGAAGCTATAAATATTTCACCTACAAAGGTTAACACCAACGAAATCAGTTCCCAATGTAAACTTGGTAGTCAAGTCTGATAAGCTATTGAGGTGTCGTGAGAAAAACTTTCAGCAAATTTAAAAGATTTCAAGTACTTGGGTCTCGTAACAGTCTGATGAGAAGCTAAATGCTGTCAGATATCTACCAATGTCATTTGGTTTCTTTCGCACACCGAATTCTTTGTTTGTATAGATATGGATTTAATTCTATAGGGACGCCGCTATTCGACAGAGCATAACTACTTGAGTTTGGGCTGTTTAAAATTTGGGGCAGAGAAGATTTACCCACACTACTGTTACTTGTTTATAAGTTAGAGTCGTTGTATTGTAAGCGATTAGGACAAATAATCAACAAAGAAAATATGAAACACATTTCCATTTGTTGCACAATGCCGTTTACTAGCGATTCGGAGAGAGGAGCTCCAAATATGCCAGCCTTAGGCATATCACCTTTCACACTTGATTAAGACAAGGTATCAACAAAGAATGTATGAACTATATTTTCCTATATCATACAATGTCATTTATTAGTAATGCAGAGAGAGATACCCTAAGTATAACACCACCTTCACACTTGACTAAGATAAGGTATCAACAAAGAAGGTATTAACTATACTTTCATTTATTGTACAATGCCATTTATTGGTAATGCAAAAAGACGAGCCCCAAGTGAACCACCCTCAGGCATACCATCTCACCACTTGAAAACCTATCAGTTGTTCGAAAGAACAACTATCATATGAAAAATGAACTTGAAAACTTTTCTTTTTCATTTCTGTTTATAAGCTTTCTTTTTATATTGCACCAAAATCCCTTTCATTTTCATAAATTATGCTTCAAGTCTCTTTAGGGTCGCAAGAGAAAATAAAACAAAAAGAAGAAGAAAAGAAAATTGCCACCTCACATTTCGTTTAAACTTTCAGAGCTGAAATATTTTTTTCATATATCTTAGACAGACCGTCAACTAAGTACTTCTATCATTTTCCTCCGAGTAATATAGCTAAAAGCTTTCTTTTGCCTCAATGGACTCTTGGTCTTTGCAAAAGTGTAGAATGTCCTTTTCTCCTTTTTCTTCCTCTTCTAACGACAGAGAAACTTTTACAAGAGTTGTTGGAAATTCTGTAATGTGAGTGTGCTACCTCGTCAGATGCCAGCTTGTTTTTATTTATTTGTTGTTGCTCTTTTGTAAATGAGAGGACGGGAAGAACAATGCTTCGCGAATCCCATCCGCTTTCGCATTTGATATCATATCTTTGCTTTGGCCACGAAGTTTTTATCGAACTAGAATGAATTCTTGAAGGATACCGATGCACTGAAATAGGAGTCGCGAGTTTAACAGAAGGTGTGCGCAACTGCTATGAAGTGTGAAAAAATATGCAGACGCCAAGGAAAGTATGCGCGTGCGCAAAAGAACGAGCACAGATAACAAAACGGAATTTGGAATGGAAAGTTAGCGAAGAATACCATCTAATTATGCTCGTCTGTATACAGGAATCAGAGACGAAATGGGATTTCCATAAAAACTTGATATTAAAGGCGCAGATACCAGTACCTATCTCTTTTGCATAAACCAAATTCTCCCCCCTTCCAAAAAAAAAAAAAAAAAAAAAAAAAAAAACCCGCTTGTAAAAAATCAGATGGGAGATTCAGCTAAAGTTGCGTTTCTCCTTGTCAATTCCCAGTGTCCCGCTGGGCTGCGATAGCAAACATAAGACGATTACAGTTTCAAACTTAGCCCGAAACGATATCGGATCATGTTTTTCGGGATATGGAGTCTTACGTTTAGATGGTGTATTTGATTTATTTTTTGCTCGTAGGTAATGTTGCATTGTACAGCAGTTTGTAAAAATTAATATTTTTCATGAAAGTGTTTTAGATTAGCACATTTTGTTTCATTCTCTAGGAGCAAGAGCCCGTGCTGGCACAAGGCCAGCTTAATCTCAAACAACAACAACAACATTCATTGTTGTGAAGAGTCAATTACTGGAAAAACCCTTGAAACGTTTTTTAATGTTCTTAAAAGTGAACCCAAATGGTTTTGCTTGGATTTTCATTTCTATTTTTTCTCTTCTTCGAAAGAACTGCGGTCAAAGAACGGTCTCGTCTTTTGGGATATGAAAGGGGATAACAGTTGTTAGATAAAGTAGACGAAGGGGTTATAAAAGTCTTCATGATTTGATATCAGACATCGTGACTTTGGCAATTTGCTTAAAAACATCCCTGTACACGACTGATTGATTTCACAAAGGAATTACTTAGCTCTGTGAGAGTAAAGGTTTTACAAAAGAAAAAAAAAGACCCAAGTAAAAGTGAAGAGGGTAAGATGGGAAGACGTCCCAGATAAGGGCTGATATTGGAATAACATGTCACAACTTACGACGGAAACCTAAGCACACGTACGAATATTATGACTTCAGTGAATAATGACAAATCTAATTATACAAAATTGGCGTAATGACAAAGAATATAATAGGCAACATTTAAGGAAAGTTTAGGGTTAAAAGCTGCTCTATAACCCATCCGTATGGCTCCCTTTACATTGAAAAAGTGACAAAATAATCACTGTCAAACAAATGTTATTGGTGCTATAGTAGATTCACATCAACCGTGCAGTTGTTGTCTAGGCCAGTCCCTTACGACGCTCCTGATTGGCTGTTGATAATCCAATCACAGGGCTGGAAACTCTTAGTCTCTCGAGAGAGTTCACATAGGCAGGATGTATGTTCCACCTCTCCTGAGGGATACTTTTGAAAGACGTATCCCTCAGAGAGTGGAACATACATCCTACCCGTGTGAACTCTCGAGGGAGTCTGAGAGTTTTCAGCCCTGTGATTGGCTTATAACCAGCCAATCAGGAGCTTCGTAAGGGACTGGCCTAGACATCAAATGCATGGTTGATGTGAATCTACTATAATAGTTTCCCAGTTTTGAAAATAACTGACTCCGTGGACTAGACTTTCAGTTATATCGAGATTTTTTCTCTTCTCCAGTCAAAATACTTCTAAGTGAAAATAAATTTGGTAATACTCTTGGAATGAGCATCTCTAACAATTCATTGCTTAACATAATTATGAAAATCATTATTAAAATAAATCAATTTAATTAAAAAGCAGTCCTAAAGCTAAAATTCACCTACTTAAATGACAGGACTTGTCTACCTAAAAGTTTCAGTCACTGATTAATGATTGATTAATGCCAGTGGGAGTAATAAAAACTCAGCAACAAACTACACACACACACACACACACACACACACACACACAGATATATCATATATATATATATAATATATATATATATATATAATATATAGCTAAGCCACAGGGAAAATTTAAAAAAGAAAAGACAGAGTGCCAAATACTCTCATGTATTTAACAAATCTTCGGGGCACAAAATCAAATGCTTACTTTTGTGATTTCTTAATAATATATATATATATTATATATATATATATATATATATATATATATATATATATATATATATGTATAACTGTAGCAGCTACTATGTTCTCTTAACTTCTCGAATTCTTCACACTTGTTTTTGATACGAGAAATATGAAGCAATTTGGATCTAACGCTTTGCGGTGACAAGGGCATCCAAAACTTTGGAAGAATTTGAGAAGTTAAGAGAGTTGTGTAGTTATACAACTCCGTACGTATGAGGTTAAATATGACCAGTTGATTATATTATATATATATATATATATATATATATATATATATATATAATATATATATATATAAAGGTAAAGCCCCGAAGGAAAGTGAAACACTGGGGTAGCTGCAAGATCTTTCGATTCAACGTCCTTTACTTAGCAAAATAAAGGACATTGAGTCGAAAGATCTTGTAGCTACTCCAGTGTTCCACTTTCCTTCGTGGCTTATACCTTTACTCAAGCCTTTATCACGGTTCCAAACTTTCGTGATATATATATATATATATATATATATATATATATATATATATATATATGCTAATTTGTCACTTAGTGATATGAGAGTCCAACGATCTTTCCAGAAAACTTGCCCCCAAGCCCAAAACGAAAGATCTCATTCAGGGCCGAGGAGTAACAACAGCTCCTGTCATAACAGAAGAGGGTGGATTCCATCGCCACGAAAAGATCCTGCCCCTCATAATATCCCTTAACAAATCTGCAACCACCTCAGACAGAGGAGGATGGGCTTGCAAAGTTAACCTTATGTATAAGTACGTCAGCTGATAACGGCTTCCCGGATGGGGGCAACGAGGTCGTTTATTGTCGAGAATAGTTCGCTTGCAGTATCCCTTTGAGTTACTGCAAGGGCGAAACTGGATGCGGTAAGAGGAGGCGGTTGTGGCCGTCAGCGACATATGGCGCAAGAGCGTGACCTGAATGCAGAGAATCAAGGAATTACGACAAGCAACTAATATTTCAAGGATCCTAAAACATGGTTGGATAACCGCTTATGATATGTATATATATACACACACACACGCATATATATACACATATACATAATATATACAAAGAAAATGTATAATATTATTATATAGATAAATATAAGATATATTAGTATAAATAAAAATAGAAAATATCATATACTTTCCATAAATGCATATCCATTATTATACATATATATATATATATATATATATATATATATATATATATATATATATATATATATATATATATATATGAAATACGCAACACACACGCACACACACCAACAACATATATATTATATATATTATATAATAATATATAATACTATAATGTTATATAGAATATATATATAAGTATATATATATAGTATAGATATATATATATGGTGTATGAAAATATTGAATATATATGTATATACACATCTATATATATAGCTATATATGTATGTTAGTGTGTGTGAGTGTGTGTATGAGTGTGTATGTGTATTTATCTATTTATTAATCAGCACTTCACTTGCATCATCTGGACTTTTAATGATTAAGTGTTATAACTTTTGTGCCAAACATCCTTAGTACCCTTCAATATACCCTCTATCCAAATGTTTTCCCAACAAAGTTTCTTTTCTAACAGTTACTGGATCCACACACACCCTCGTCCTTGTGCAAAATCGCAAAAGGTATCAGTCCTTCTGATACCTTTCTCATTTTCGCAATAACCTTAAATATTTAGATGGGAGAGCGATTGGTTTCATGGGAAAATGGTGGCGAGGACAATGGTGCACTACGACTCCATGCTTAATATCTTCATGGACTGGGTGATTTGTAAGATCATAAAAAGTGTCATTGATCGAGAGTGTAACGGCCACTCATAATGATGCAGTTCGAACAAGGGTAATGGAGAGAAATTGAAGAAACCGGTGAAAGAGTTTGACAGCGTTTGCAACGGGGAAAGATCTGAAAGTAAACCTGGGCAGAGGTGCAAGAGGAACTGTAAAGGGTGGGTCTTGGTATCCAGGAAAGATTAGAGGGCTTGCAAGATAGTTGTTCATGGTCTAATGTCTGTATATATGTGTGTGGGGGGAGAGGGGGGGGTGGGAGGGTTGGTTGGTTGGGGGGCGGTGATAGGAGGAATAGGGTTCGACGCATAACTGCTGATCTTTCTGTGCAAGTGCAAGTACCAATTGCATTGTGGAAATCTCCTTCTCTGAATTTGCTTACGATTCAGCGATTACGGTATGAATGTTGTGATGGGAATTGTCTTCTTTTTTCCCGTAATCGCTCAATTAGAGGAAATGCTTAGTGTTAAAATATATATATATATATATATATATATATATATATATATATATATATATATATATATATATATATACATATATATCTGTGTGTGCGTGTAGACATATATGCTTATGTGTGTATGTATTTATGTGCTACATGATATATATGATTCAAAAATGACTTCGTAAAAAAGATTGCGGTATCGTCAACCCAACCGGCACCAAAACAGCCAATTTTGTTCCTTTTCATTTTCTGAAATGAAATATGTAAAACTATTCCTCACTTCGATTGAATGTTTTGAGACTAAACACATCACATTTAGACACATCTAATATTAATGGTGTTCTTGAGATTCTCTTTATTCTGTTGTTGAAAGAGAGGGAAAGGATGAGAAAGGAATTTCGAAGTGATTGTGGATTGTGACCACTGACGAATCTGGTATTTAATCCTTTTGATTGGCAGCGTAATCTCCGGTCGTTGATTGAATATCAATTCTACATGTAATAGATAATGATATGGACTAGATGAATATAACCACATAATTTGGAAAATCAGCAGCTATAAATAACAGAGTTTAACAGATATATGTAAAAAAATAGAATGAAAGAAAGAAAGAGTAAAAAAAAAACTTACTCTCATCCAGTTCATTCAAGCGTCTCTGAAGAGTAACACAAGAATCTGGTCCGGGATGTTGCCATAACAAAGCCGTCGTCTGCCTCGGCCCAAGGACGGACTGCCACGCCCCAACTAGCATGGATCTCCCATTTTCTATGCCCTTGCAGGCCTTTACGTAACTCATTAAGGACTGGGACCAAATAGCGGGGGATCCCTGCAGACTTAAGGTCTGAAGCTCATATACTCCTGAAAGTTAAAGTAAGTGGTATTGCAAATCGTGGATTTAAGAACACACATGGAAGTTAATTAAAATGGCTTACAAGCCATATCACTCTCGCATTCCATACTGCGCACTGCAGATTCACTGAATAAAGCTCCTAAGTATATGAGCGATCATGGCTATATCTGAATAGCTGAAACATTCCTTCTTCCATGTCTGTTAGAATGATAAAAGTCTCTGTAGTGTCTACATCACACCAAAGTCGATATAGGCTGTCATCTAAATTTGAAAATCGATACTGATAACAGCAGATGCCTAAATTTTCGTGCTCTTACACTCGAAATCCATCCTTTCTCATCTTGTCTTGATCCCGACAGCTACGCAATTTCAGTGATTTTTCGGGAATTGCTTCTCCCGTTTCATTTTCTGTTAACTCCACGGCTCATGGCATAATTGTTCTGGCGTTGCGTTTCTTGGTTTGACGTCTTTTTGGGATTTTGAGAAAAATGATTTCCAAGTAAGTTTTAACATCTGTCATTTCGATGTCTGCTCGCAACAGAGCAATATTATCCTGCACATGAAACAGACAAAATTTAATAGTATCGATAAGTTTTATGATTACTGCAAGGACAAAGAAGAATCCCCAGGTCATACTTCAATACGTAAGGGACACAGAAGAACTGCTTTTCCCGAGTAATAAAACCACCCAAAGGTTGTCAAGAAAAATTTTAGTTTGCTTCATACCTTGTGTCCTGAAAGAAAAATACTTTGACTCAACTATACATTAGAATGAACAGAGAATTCAGATTAACATAAGAGGAAATATTCTTTTAGTGTACTTTATACATATACAGCGCATTCTCTTTCGATCTATCTCTTCAAGATTTCAACATCAGATGAGTTATGCTAACTGTACGAACCCACTGAAAAGTAATTTATTACTGACTTATATATGGCATCTCATCCAGAACTGGAATAGCTATCTTTGCGTGCAAGAGGCAGGAAAGTTTAAAAGGCTAGCACCTTGCAGTTCCAAAACTAAGGAAAAAATTTTATTCAATAAAAAATACAATGAAATTTGAACGACTCTGAGTTAGCGAACCTTTTTGGAAATGCTAGTAAATTTAAGATAGACACATACATATATATATATATAGATATATATTATATATATATATTATATATAATATATATATATATATATATATATATATATATATATATATATATATATATATTATATATATATATATATATATATTTATATATTTTATATATAAAGTGTGTGTGTGTGTGTGTACGCATACAATACGTGTATAGCTCTTACAGTCCAACGAAGGGTGTAATAAGCCCTACCTTTTTCTGCAGGTTCTGTGATTCCTGTTTCCGGAAGCAGAACCATCGCCGAGTTTGTCATTTCCCGAAACATTCCGATGACGCGACCCAAATAGCGGCTGTTCCAGTCTGGATCATTAGCCAGGTTTGCTCGAACATGAGCTCGGTGGCTCAGGCTGTCTGTTGGGAAAGAAAAACTCTTATTACCAGTGACGATGTCGCTAGCAATTATGAATCTTTTCCTTATAACAAGGATGGTTTCAGAGAGCTCAGAAAACAATATAACCTGCATATATGTGGTAGTGTCTATCCTTCAGCGACTAAATCTAGCATTAAGGCTCTTTAGGTAAAACTTCTACAACGTTAGCCACATTATATAAACAAAGAGGCTCATCAGCAGAGTATCGAACCCCCTTACAATAAACATCATTCACCTATACCTTGCACACACTTTCCCACTCAGAAATACTCTGGCAATATTTTATGGCAACTATTGACAACTTATCCCTTTTTCCATTTTTCTCTGCCCTGCCTCTTTCTTACGTCATCTATACAGTTCTCACTTATTTTCTTAATTCGAATTTTTGCTTCTATTATTATTCCTCTGTCTCTTCAATCCTCTTACAGAAATGGTAGAAACTTACTTCTCTTATATATTTTGTGATTCAATTCTTCTATCCTATTACTCCCTCGGCTACTACCTTTCTTTTAACACTCATTACTGTCTTCCTGGTCGGTATGAGAATAAATATTCTCAGTCCTTAAGTTTTGGAGATGGAGCTTTTTTCAATTCATTACTTTTTAAATTCACACAAGAAGTCAATCTTCTTCATAAGATATACATGTTCCCTATAATTATATATGAGTGGTGAATATTGCATATATTTTCATGATTGCATTTTTGCAAGTTTTATAAACTTTTACAGTCTTATGCAACCTATAAAAGAGATGTTTTTATCAAGTGTTGTATGCGTACTTTTAGCAAATATATACCTTCGCTGACTTTTGCTTTTGTTACACCAGGAAAATGCATACCATTCAGTCTTTTATCATTATCTTTATAGTTTACATTTGCCACTTTCACCTTGCTCTTGTAAAGATTTTCTATTATTTTTTTTTTACACAGTCTAGCAAAATTTTTTAATCTGTCTCTGGAACTTTTTACCACTTCAGCCAACTGTGACTATTTCATTTTCAAACTCCTTTCTTTCCCAACAACTTTGCAGCTATATTTTTTGCCTTTATTATAACTTTTTTTTCAGAACTCCATCAGGGAACCATTGAACATCCTTATTGACAACAGGATTCTCTATAAGTCTCAAATTTATATCAGACCAATTGCTTTCTATTTTATATATTATAAAATAAGATTACATTCTACCCTTTAAGCTTTTTATCTAAATCAACAGAATACCTTGCAATCCATTCACCCTCTTTACCATTCACACTTGAGCCATATCAGCCGCACTGTATGGTTTCTCTATTTTCATACAGGAAAACCTTGAACCAGCCTACTTCTTCCTTGTCTAAACCCAAATGGCTTTTATTCTTTTAATACTTTTGTTTACTCTCTTACTCTTTCATTTAAAAGCTTTTCATATACCTTCCAATGTGTAATAAGTAATGCTGTCTTAATGATACTTGGGTCAATAGTGATTCTAGCTACCTATTTCTTTGGAACATTCCTTCGCACAAATAAAACAAACACCCGAGTCTGTTGAGTGGTTTCCTTTTTACCTTGGCATTGTCACATTTCACTTGCAACCCTATGTTTTCCTTCTAATTTCCATTTTACATCTGTTTAGTCGCTTGCAAAACTATTGTCAAATATACGTTAACTCTCTCTCTAAATTTACAATTATACATTAAACTATTTCTGATCTAATGATGACCTGTTATACCTTCTAACCGCTCATGTTTTCCTAATCTGTCTCCATTTGAACATAATCACTTCTGGTACTACTCATTTACAAACTATATCACATTCCCTATCATGTACGTCCGAGTTCGCATTCCGCTGCCGCCAATGCGGAACGAGAGGAATTTATTTCTGGTGACTAGAAATTCGTTTCTCGATATAACGTGGTTCGGATCACACAATATGCTGTAGGTCCCGTTGCTAAGTAACCAATTTGTTCCTAGCCACGTAAATAAAAATCCAATCTTTCGGGCCAGCCCTAGGAGAGCTTTAATCAGCTCAGTGGTCTGGCTAAAGCTGAAATATACTTATCCTTTACAGTCAAATCTGAATTCAGCAATCCCTTTTACTTCTGCAAACTCATTCTGGCATATATTCAAATTGACTTAGAAACTCCTATCTCTTCGTGGATTATATATCCTTAATCACTGAGCATATCCTGCTAAACTTCATTTCACTAACACAATTCTTCAGCAAACACAGTGGTAAATTTTCACATCTTCCAGTGGTGTCCCTGACACAATAGCTGTCTATTATCATATCTTGCATATCTTGGTCGCACCAAACATAATCATGACTCTTTATCCTCAGTGCTGCACATCTTGCCCTTTCAACTGGTCTTATTATGAACCATAACATCTGCCAGTCTTTCCTTAAGCACATTTACTTATCACGTCCACATACACCAAGCTTCAAGGCTTTAACTGTCATATCCTCTTCTCTGAAGCATAGGTAGAGGTTATCCTCAACAAAACCCTAAGCCTCCGACTTTTATCCTGAGTTTAATAGTGAGAATACTACGTTTCACCTCTCAGTATCATATAATCATCCCGTAACGCAATGGTCCTGCGCCATATACATAAATATAAGAAGCGCTCGCAGGAAAAGGTGAAAGGAAAGATCGTAGACCCAGAGCTTTATTCTTTATTTCAAGACCTGATCACAGTAACAGAAAGGAGAAATGAGATTTTTTCTCGTTGCTGTTACTTTGATCAGGTCTTGAAACAGAGACGACAGCTCAGAGTGCAGGATCTTTCCTTTCACCTTTTCTTGCGAGAGCTTCTTGTATAGTATCTTATAGGATTAAAAGTGAGATTTGCAGTAGCCTGAACAGAATATACACGTCAGCAATTCTCCTTCTACCAAGGAATCATGAACTATTTACTAGGTGTCCTTGTACCTCAGGACACAGTGCCTTGGTATGTCAAGCTAAAAAACTGTAGATATAATCATTTGTATTATTTCTAAGAATGAGTAAGTGAGAGAGCTAAGTTTACTTACCATATTCCCAAATGTGGACCACTTGGTTGAGTCCACCAATTTCCGAGGTCCAATATCCCACAAGTTTAGAATGAGAAGTTCTGAGATGAAATTCTTCCGAGGTGAGTGTGAGGAAATCTCGAATCTGCAAAATGAAAAGTAAGCTCTGCGGTAATGACCTAGTTGTAAAAATTACTAGAAAAACAAAACCAAGGATAAACATAGAACTCACTTAAAGTTATAAATAACTTTAAGTATTTTGATAGAACACTGGAAGTTGCAATAACTTTAAACCTGTTAATGATGTCTTAGAAGGAGTACATCACTAACAGATTTTAAGTTATTGCAACTTCCAGTGCTCTTTCAGGATATTTAAAGTTATTCACAAGTCTCCAGTCACTACTGTAAAGTAAAAAATCAGCTTTCTCGCATCAATTATGCATATAGGAATCGATAAGGTATACCTGTCTCCATACTAAAGTCCAGTTAGTTACTTATCAGACGACTTTTTCGGAGGACATTGGTCTAGAATTCTTGAAATATGGTATCGAGTGGGAGACTAAATTGTTAGCTCAGTATTCCAGGCTAGCATAATCGTCATCGGGAATGGCTAGGAATTTTATGTCTCGTTTCCGCTTTGCCTTTGGTATAGTTGTCATTCTGTTCTTATATTTCTTTAATATCATTCGTAGTCTTCTGTTCTTCAGTGAACCTGTCACACCGTATGGTGAAAATGTAATAGTTTCTCTAAAAGTTTGGATGATACAAGCGATCCTTTGGTTTCAGCTTCCATTTAACTACTACACCTGTTAGTATTATTATAATCTTTTAACATGATTATCATCATTTGTTTTAAAGGGTCCACAATAATACAAAGTGTTAAGAGTCCGTGTATAATTTTTAAGACTTTACAAAAAGCTTTCGAACCCTTCCCTGGGTTCATCTTCAGAGAGGGGTTCGAAAGCTTTTTGTAAAGTCTTAAAAACTATACACGGACTCTTAACACTTTGTATTATTGTGGACCCTTTAGAACATTATATATACTCTCGCGCTAGAGAGTTTTTCCCTACTAATTATCATCATTGTTATTACTGTTACCATTGTTATATAACTAAACTGCATTTAGGGTCAGAAAGTTCTTCAACATATTCTAAGACAAACTCTTGTCGTACTTTAGTAATGAAGACCTCTATATATCGTATGGTTTATTTTTGTTTATAATACTAATAAAAAAAGAACAGAACTGAACGAACCAAACATAACATCTGAAGGGAAAAAGGAATGAAATATTAATATGATTTACATGATATAAAAAACAACACAAGCTTACATTTTGCGGGTTGATGGAATAGATCCTCAGTTCATGTATCTTCTTCTTCGGATCATCAGAAGATGAGTGGGCCATCCGGGTGATGGGAAGAATCGCCTGGAAGTGAAAATTGGTGATAAATGAAGAACAAAATGTGAATGGAAAAGAGACCAAAGATATGATACAATATCAAGCTGGTTTCACAAGTGCATTCCATTGACTGTAGATTTTAGATTAAGCTAGAATTTTGGGAAGTTGAAATGCATGACTGGGTCGGAGTTCCCGGCAGTTGAAACGACTTTATGAGTTAAATATTCCTTTATCACTACATTGCAAATATGTGTGAGTAAGAATGATGGATTTTGTGATAGATTTGAATAATGTTTTGTGAAACTTCGTTTCGCACTGCTTTACATATCGATAAAAAGTGATTTTTTTTTTTTTTTTACAGATTTACAGTAAATCTAAAACCTTTCTACAACCTATTTAATTTTCTTCCATTAGATGAGTTTTCGTTAGTTTCTTCCTCAATTTGGAGTGTGTTAATGCTAATTGCATTTTAATATATATATATATATATATATATATATATATATATATATATATATATATATATATATGTATGTATGTGTTGTTGTGTGTGTAGTATATGCTTAAAAATTAGAGTAGATGCACGTGACATGACGATGCGTGAATAAACAACACACGCGAATGCACTTGGTACTGAACTTCTGCCTATTATTTTCCTTGTTGGTATTCGTTTATACATACATACATACATATATATATATATATATATATATATATATATATATATATATATATATATACATATGTAAGTGTTTACATAATAATAATATGGAATGTTAGTCCATATATATAAAAGATTGCTTGCAGGAATGTGATCAGACTAGAGACGCTAAAGATGACGTATACAATAAGTATGTAGGCTAAGATAACATGCCGTCATCTGTGGTCATTCATTTGTTTTGAAACAGTCCAAGCTCCCTGCTTGAGACAACTACCCCGACCTATGATTCAAACGGCCTACGTGATCTGTAGCGTGTCTCATTTTGATTGTGTGTTCGTATGAAACTATGTCATTTGTATGTATGTTCATATGTTTTTCGAACTACTGTCTGTTCCTTCATAACTTGTAACAGAGATGGTAGACGGGCAGAACAGAGTTAGCTATCGTCATTAGAAGACCTGTACCTCTTTACCTAAGCTTTATCATGTAGAGGAATAGGATTAGCCATCATCATTGGCAGAAGCGGTCAAGCTATCGTTATTAGAAGACTTGTACAATCATATCTGATCTTCAGCATGTAAAACTTCAGAAGAATACATATATTTTTATATTTCGTGTTTCTACAAGAACCTCCTCACCATGAGTTTAACACATCGTCGTAATAACCAACAAGATAATGCCGACTTCGTAAGTGATCTACAAACCCCCAGACACTCCATTGAAGATGGAAGTGCAATACCAACCGACTTAGCGTAAGATTATCGCTAGTCTAACATTACCTCATAGGGCGCCTTATCATACAAGGCACAAGCCCTAATATTGGTGGCCAGCGTACCAGAAAGAACTCTACAACGTCCTACGAAGAAAAACCAGAATAATAAATCATGTATCATAAGAAGTCAACGACGACGGAAGCAGCAGATTCTTCAAGCAACCTAGATCATCTTGTTAGTGAGCGACTTCAGAAAACAATAAGAACTCTTCAACGACGACGAAAGCAACAGATTCTTCAACCAACTTAGTATCATCGTTTAGTGAATAACTTCAGAAACAAAAACCGACGTGTCTTTTCCTACGACAACGCAAGCTTCGTCTCTCATTAGAATCATTCAAGAAAACATCGTTAGTTGAGCGTTTTCCGGCACCCCAAGAAACAAACCGAACGCGTCTGCAGCATCGGATCTTTCAAGGGGCTCGAATCATCGAAACAACGCGCACTTGGGGGGAAACTGAAGCCAAACCGGGTCATCCGCTAAATAGAGAAGGAGGACCAAGGCCGCTGTGTCGTTATCGGAACACCGTGACCTTCCCACAAAAGCAAGCTAAGTACAATTTTTTATTCATTTGGAGTCACTTTGAGTGTTTCCTTTGCAGGTCGAATTTCGTTATTCCTGTGGCTGAAGTTACGAGCATTCTTAATCTTACTTTTTTTACAGAATTATCTACATCATTGAGATTTCGCTACTGCGAGTTTTTTTTATCTTTGAGTGTCTGTTTCCAGAAGTTCTACTGAAATATCATAATCATATACTATGTTAATTTATCATTTGGGTGATTATTAATCCCTTACGTAACAAATCATATTAAACAGTGAATATGCGTTTACGCAGTGGACGTCTGTATTTATACAGATGCATGGATAGGGTCGTTAGGCACCGTAGTGATTAGAAAACACACAAAAACAAGTGGAACACCCGTACAAATCTATATAAATTAGAGGTAACACTATTTCGGGTCATGACAATAAATGCTCCTTTGCAAAGTCCCGATCGCAGTTTTAGCCGTTGAGTTTTTTGAGTTATATAAAATATCGAACCTCATGACTCAACTTAACTTTAAAAATATGGCTGGATTGCAAGGAATAACATGTCCTTTTGTAAAAAAACTTTCATCAGGCTAAATGCGCTGACCAGGATCCCTCACTATTTCAAATTTTAGCAAAGAATGAAGTACAAACAGTTAATATTGAATGCAGTAGTGATAACTTGTCTTATTAGTAATCGCTCAGTTCCTATAGTTCGTCATTCATTGCTTTTATACGTAACCAGCAAACATAATGCTAAAAACACACAATACGTTGCCGATGGTAATAAAGAGAAGGATCCTAATTATTACAAAAAGAAATAGAAACAGTAGCCTTTCAGAATCAAACAAGCAAACTCGGTTACTGTGTCACCCTAGTCAAGCGGTCAAGGTTCTTTAGTTAAATCTGCCGAGTGTTCAAAGCATAGCAAATTCCACACAATAAGCGACTCTAGCAGAGTGGGGAAAAAAGCGATGTTGGATCATACATCCCAAATACCTTTTTGAAATTAAAAAGGAATTTCCCTATGCCATCACACGACCGTATAAAGTAATCAGAGCAGGTTTTCGTTTATTTTTTTTAATACATAAGTTATTATAAGTAGTGGTGGGGTTAAGCCCGACTGTACGCGCCGTAAAAACTTAGAATATCTTGTTTATTCCTTTAGTACACGTAATATCCTGTATTTACGGACTCAACCGTCTGTTGTTCGAACTTCCCTAATGAGAAGTCCTGGATAAGCGAGCGTTTACAGATACCTCTATAGTTATAAAAAACATTGATCTGTATCTAGTGTAATTGTAAGATTCATCTAGGGGTATACAAAATATTAAACTTACATCCTGCAAAATAAGGCGTGTTTATCAAAGGAAATCCTATAAACCTTCAAACATATTAAAATCCGTTTTGAACAAAAATGAGACAGTTAATCAAATAATAACTTATATAAAGGAACTATACTTTGTCTCATAAATCGTAACATTGTTCAATGACCCAACAGAACTTCGCCCACAACCGCAGTCGCACTTTGCACACAAAATCTCGAGAACATGCACCCTCGAATGTCTTAGTGCGTGTAAAAAAGACTTTGCTGGGAAATGAAATTTTAATCCTTCCCGACACTCTGAAATATAACGATTTCCGCGAACAAAGCCCTAGACACGGGTTGACTCGCTGCAAACAAGTTAAATATAGTATCACAAAAACCTATACATATAAATATCGCATTTCTTTTTTGTTGCTAATTTTTTAATCCCGCCCACCAGTTCGTGGAGGAATCTCTCTGATAATCTATCTAAAGTAATATCCGTAAAGTCATTCAAGCAGAGGTGATTCAGCAGAAATTTTTGTTATCTTTTATCTGAATACCAGGAAGTCTCCACTCCACGACGAGTGATCTCTGGAAAAAAAAAAAACGGATGTAATTTAACAACAAAATACGGTCTAAGGACAAACATAAAGCTATATACGACTTTCGTGTAGACTCTCAATGGAATTTCAAAATAGAGATAAATGACGAAGTTGAAAAATGTTAGTAATAGGAGTCATTAGGAAATCAAATAGCCTTATAATTTTACCCTCAAACGTCATGCCATAAAAGATCGGACTTGGCGTATCTGCGTAGATTTCTGTCGCTTAAACAAGGAAACGACTCCCGATAGTTTCCAGTGCGATGTACCGACGACATCTTATCTTTGTTAGGTTAGAATAAATTTTTTTCACCAACTTGGACTTACTTAAATGCTTTTACCAGATACCATTACCTAAGTGATTGTACCTCATACACCGTTTTCAGCACACTCAGGGGACATTATCAATTTTTACGTATGCCTCCGGCTTACGTTGCGCCCCAATTCAATATAGTGTTTGGAAACTTTTGGGTTTTTAGGGGATACCCATACATGCTTATATGGTTGATCTTGTAATCTTTTCTAATACCTTAGAAGTACATTCACATAAAGTAGAGATAGTGCTACAGAGACAAAGACAAATAATCTCAGAGTAAAATATCTAAATGTGAGTTTTTAAAAAAACCGAACATGTTTATCTAGGTTTTATGTGTCTAGTCAAGGTCTTAAAGTAGTCCATGGTAAGGTGTCGGCTATTCATAACTTTCCGGTACCTATTAACGTAAAAGGGGGATACAGCACTTTTGCTGTAGTTTACAATCGTACGTAAATATGTAACTCTTCAATCATGACAGCTCCTTTAACGATCTTACGAAGAAGAGCGTAGATTTATTATGGTCTAAAAAGCATCAACAGGCGTTCGATATCTTAAAAGCGGAATAATGCAGCTCACCTAACTTAAAAAATCCCTGATTTAAATAAGGAATTTTTTTTTTATTGCAAACAGACGCCTCAGACCAAGGGGTAAGAGGGATACTACTTCAGCAATATGATAAACAGTTCTTCCCTATAGCTTTTTATTCACGTAAACTAAAGCCCTCTGAAAGTAAATATGCAGTAATAGGCAAGGAAGGGCTAGGTATCTTTAACTCACTAGTACATTTTAAGTTCATAATCTATGGCTATCCTGATAAAGTCTTTACTGAACATGAGTCCTTTACCGAGTTTTTCAAAGGCTTTAATCACAGTCCAAAAAGAACTCGGTGACAAATGATCATTCAGGTCTTTGGAGCCAAGATAAGATATCTACCTGGGAAAGCAAATATCATAGCTGACGCATTATCCCGCAATCCCGCACCATACCGCAAAGAACCATTAATTAGACTAAAAAATATAGAAAACATCCGTACCTATTGTTAAAACCTTATCTAAACAAGAAAATTCCTTAACCCAAGAGATCGCGAGCATTGAATATCTGGGTTGGAGCGCAGAACTGTTACAAACTGAACAAGCAAGAGTCAACAGACATAACCCAAACAATAAACAAACTTCGAACGGAAACAGAGTCAGCAGCAATAAACACCAAACAATAAACACTTCGAAACGGAAACAGGGTCATGGCTAGGCAAAAACATAAACACTTCGAGCAGAAACCCTAAAGCAAAAGTATATTTAAAGTATGTGTATCAGAATAATGTAATCAAATGTAATATTATATGTAGGTCTGTGACGAGGGAAACCCGAAGAACACGGCAGATGACTAAACGACCAGGTAGTAGTAATAATCTCTTCATACCAATCGTCATAAACTGGTTGCATTCCGTCATCCAGGGTTGCCCCTACTATGTCACAGAAAGCCAAATCACTATTTTACTGGCCTACAATGCTTACAGATATAAAAAGCACATAACTAATTGTAACACGTGTCATGAAAACAAGGGATACACTAAGACACCTGTCAGTTAAGGGCCTATCCTGTCCACAAATCAATCCTTGAAAGAATATACGTAGAATTATTAACAGAATTACGAGTCTGACAGAGGGAATAAACACTTCTTAGTGTTAATAGTTCCTTGACATGTTATATAGAATTAATAGACCAAAAAAAAAAAAAAAAAAAAAAAAAAAAAAAAAAAAAAACAAACAAACAAACACCGCAATTGAGTGCGTTTAGGAATATTTATGAGTGCTAAATCAGTAAAACAAACATGGAATTCACACATGATAATCTGACTCGGGTGGTGTAAATCAATAATAATCTCCATAACGCGTTGTGTGAATTCCTATCCATTAAGAAAACCAATAATATATTTTTATCACCCAGAGTCAATCGGTTTTGGTAGAATAACGGATAATTAAATAGGAAGTGTCAATGTCTTACGAGTTACAACTCGTGATATTGGATCCGAACTGGATTATAGCGGTTCTCGCGGTCTTAAATACCTTTATCATTTATATCTTGTATCTATAGAATTGATACCGCAAGTAGCCTTATACGGTACGCCGCTAGAACACTTTTCCACATATTCCAAGCCAACCATTAATTTATCAAATATATATAAAAAAATTATATAAATAAATAAATAAAAAATAAAAAAATAAAATAAATATGGATACAAATGGAGTCAATATAATACACTCCGTAAGAAGTCGGAAGGGTTACAAATTATAAGAAAAAAGGAATCACGATAAAATCAATAAGCAAAAACGTAACCATAGATAATTAAATATCCAAATATATATGCGTAAAGATTTGAAACTCTAACTTAAACGCTTTTAGTAATGACAAATAAGCTAAAAGTTCAAACACCATATCCAAAATCTACTGACATATTGTCTGTCCCGGTGATTTGATATTCGTAGTCAATGAAAAAAAAAATTAAAAAAAAAATTAAATAAATAAATAAATAAAATAAAATAAATAAAAAAATAAATAAAATAAAATAAAAGAGATCTTAAAGTCAGGAAGTCTAGAAGTGAAAAATGTTTATCTATGGAATAATCCTATATGAATCTTATACAGGGCTAATAATTATATATAGAATCTGTATGGAAACCTTTTCATATAGTTTGAATAAGGAATATTTAATTTAACATAATTACAATTATGCAGATTTCCAACAAGAAACTAATATATTGTTCAATTTTGGTACTGTTTTTTTTTGTTTTTTTTTTTCAGACATTCTTTTCGTGTGGGTCGAGTATTAAAGATAATAAATTTATCCTAAAGTCGTATTTATTACAGCAAGTAACGTAACTCTTAGCTGGCTGAGAGCAATCTCCTGCCAAGTGACGACGTCATCATTGCCGTATCAGTATTTGTTCCTTTTAACCTCAATAATCTGCTTACACAGGCTTCATCTCGAGCTTGCAAAAGCAGATGACTGGAGAAAGGAATGCCTAGCCCGAACTTTCTCATGGGCAAGGCAGACATGGTCTATCCGTATGCGCAATGCAACTTTAGCTAAGGCGTTGCAATCATTTTAGAATTAAATAAACAAAATAAGGAAATAGAATTTCTATAACATCAAAATGAATTAATTTTTTTTTTCTGAACCTCATAGACAATTAGAGTCAATAATTCAGCTTATGACATGGGTAAACGGATTTAGAATTATCAGTTGTGGATATGAAATATTACTTGCAACATTAGCCTATTACAATTCAAGTAAGGACATTCATGGGAAAATGTCACATTTTCTGAAAACCCCAAAGTTTTCTTTAGAAATTAGTTACATAGTGGGTTTTTTTCGGCTTGCATCTCCTACCATATTAATAAAGTTTTTAAAATTAACCTCAGAGGATGCGCGCGAGAAAATTGAATATGAAACTTTTGTTAGGGCACATAGGATCAGAATTTTATCACAACTTAATTTCAGTTAGCATAGAGAACTACAGAATCATGATTAATCTTCTCTTTGACTCTTATGTTGCCTGGCAATCTTACAATTAGCTCCGTTTTCCAATTCTTTGTCTTAGTAACTTACTACCAGTAATATCGAATTTTCATTGGGATTCGTATGAATATCTGTTTATTTTTATAATTATGGATATTTTTACAGTCCTCATAGACCTGGATAGGTTCACTCATTGTTACTGCCATGGATAAAAAAGTTTGTACAGCTGACTCTTTGAATTCCAAAATATCAGCGAATTCATGTTGGTTAAGTCTGGTCTGAATGGCTCTCTCCCCTCCCCTGTATTTGGATGTCGTTCTGAATTTACTTTGCCCTTGTGACAAGTATAATTTCACTTGCAGGCTGATTAATGGAACCTGTTACAGTATCCTGCAGTACGAGAGTTTCACATCGCAACTTCAAAAAATCGTTCGTCGCTGCGGACGACGGCAGTCGAGTTAACAACCGCCTACAATGTGAAAGGAATAAGCACCATCCGGACTTCTTCGACCGACACCGTATCTCGTCGTTAATCTCGTTTTAATGCAGAATGCTCCGGCGGCTGTCGGAATATCGACTACAAAAGGGACATACTTCCGACAATTACGACCCGAAGGATATTCAACTCTACTTTGCTGGCGAAGGACTCGTGCTGGGATGATCTATTCATCGCGAACGTAATCGTGTAGCTTAGGATGCAGAGAATAAGTATGAGCGCAATATAGAATGTTGGACCCGCCCAGGCAAATTTTCCCCTTGTTTTAACCCTGTGAAATAGGCCGTTTCATTGGGCTATAGGTGGTTGTCTGGAACTGTGTAATGGACGAAAAGTTGTTCGAACGCTAGTTAAAAGTGAAGTGTTATAACCTCGGTCATGTTTCCTATATATATAAAGTATCATGTATCCTATATATAATTGATCATAAATAACAGAGTCGAAATATATCTTTGCGTGTACGCAATAGAAATCTCTTATATAAATGATCATAAATAACAGAATCTAAATATATCTTTGCGTGTACGCAATAGGAATCTATTTAAAGTGCACATATATTAATCATAATTATATGAATCCATATACATATGTATAAACAAATCAGGTAGCCTATAATCAATCTGTTACCTTTTTATCTTACCAATATCTGCAGTTAGATATGAATTAATGAATCAGATATATAACATTTAGCATAAAATCAACGAATCAATCAGCATAAACACTAATAATTTTTATCAATTCATATATGATCAGTAAAATATGATTTTTATCATGTTAATCTTCATTCTAGCAATTATCAGAGTACATTAGTATTTTCTGTAGCATATGTATCTTAATGAGATGAAGTGAAAAACTGTATCATTATATATCCTGTGATCACTATTATTTACCAATATCATTGTTTTATATTTTATTACTTGAATCAATTCATGTACACCATGAATTTTTATTTACTAATATATATATATATTCACATAGTGTCTGTATCACACTCCTATAAGTCAAATGCAAGTCAAGTTTGAGTAATATTCAGTAGTTGGTTTTGGTAGCTGACCGAGCTGATGTAAGTGTTTACATAATAATAATATGGAATGTTAGTCCATATAATATAAAAGATTGCTTGCAGGAATGTGATCAGACTAGAGACGCTAAAGATGACGTATACAATAAGTATGTAGGCTAAGATAACATGCCGTCATCTGTGGTCATTCATTTGTTTTGAAACAGTCCAAGCTCCCTGCTTGAGACAACTACCCCGACCTATGATTCAAACGGCCTACGTGATCTGTAGCGTGTCTCATTTTGATTGTGTGTTCGTATGAAACTATGTCATTTGTATGTATGTTCATATGTTCGAACTACTGTCTGTTCCTTCATAACTTGTAACAGAGATGGTAGACGGGCAGAACAGAGTTAGCTATCGTCATTAGAAGACCTGTACCTCTTTACCTAAGCTTTATCATGTAGAGGAATAGGATTAGCCATCATCATTGGCAGAAGCGGTTCAAGCTATCGTTATTAGAAGACTTGTAACAATCATATCTGATCTTCAGCATGTAAAAACTTCAGAGAATACATATATTTTTATATTTCGTGTTTTCTACAAGAACCTCCTCACCATGAGTTTAACACATCGTCGTAATAACCAACAAGATAATACCGACTTTGTAAGTGATCTACAAACCCCCAGACACTCCATTGAAGATGGAAGTGCAATACCAACCGACTTAGCGTAAGATTATCGCTGGTCTAACATTACCTCATAGGGCGACCTTATCATACAAGGCACAAGCCCTAAAACATACACACACACACACACACACACACACACACACATATATATATATATATATATATATATATATATATATATATATAAGTGCCTGTGTGTGTGTGTTAATGCTAATTGCATTTTAATAGATTGGACTCCAAATTGAGGAGAACTAACCAAAATCATCTAATGAAAGAAAATTAAACATTAAGTTATTCGCTAGGTATAGTTTGTGGCTTAATATCTGTGGATATAAAAACCTTTACTGTGTACTACACATTATATATATATTATATATATAATATATATTAATATAATATACATATATATATATATAGTATATATATATATATATATATATATATATCATATATAGATATATTATATATATAATCATATGATATATATATAAATAATATATATAAAATATAATTATAATTATTAAAAAGTTATATGTAATATATATAAATATGGATATAAATATATTATATATATATATAATATTATATTATAATTATATATATATATATATATATATCATATATTATATTTATATAAGGTGTAGTACTCAATAAAGGTTTTTATATCCACAGATATTAAGCCACAAACTATACCTAGCGAATAACTTCCACCCAAGGGGAATTATAATCTATAAATGCTTCGCCACTAGTGGGATTTTGAATCGCTGTCTGGTTTATAAACAACTATCTTCACTGACTTTTCCTCTCAGAGAAAATCCATCAAGGCCGACTAATTGCTTAGGGCTGCAGAGGCAGAATTAATTTTTCTTGAAATAAGTCCTAATATGTTTACCTTTCGTGGAATCGACCTATAGTATTGTCTTGTAAAATCGATGTCGTTAATTACAGAACTAAGGGAAGCTTATTTAGGTTAGGTATATATATATATATATATATATATATATATATATATATATATATAGTATATATATATATTCATATACATGATTACATCGAAGGTGGTTCAAAATAATTTATTTTGCGTTTATCGCGTAATTTTCCTACGTGGAATCCTCCTTTTCTTTCTTTACTAATATTGACTAATATGTTTTTAAATTCGAGAACACGGGAAATCCATTGAATTCCTCTGCTACTGAGAGAAAACTGCTTTATTAAAGGCTCTGGTGTTACCATACAACATTTACAGCTGTGCTTACAGAGGTTGACTTTATGTTACAATACGTGGATGGAAAACTAGGCAATTGCCGTACAAAATGATATCTGATTGGCTATTAGTGCAAATCAGTTAACTTAGTGACCAAGTTTAGGCTTCTGTGTGTGTGTGTGTGTGTGTGTGTCTGTCTGTCTGTCTTACTCTTGGTGTGCTAGAAAACTTCCGATGAAGAGCGCAATGATAAATCTCTCCTTTGCCATTATTCTTGTTTTAATTGCTCTCATGTACATGTTCGCCTTCCTCGTGGAACTGGGGAATGAGCATATTCGATAAACACATACATGAACAGCCTTTCATTATTTTTCAGTCACGATGAATATATCATCAATGTAAATAGCATAAATGGCAGGTTCAGGGTGGATTGTTTATTTAATAATTCATGAAGTCGCAGCGATGATTCGGAGTAAGAAATTAATGAATAGGCTCTCAATGATACCTCCCCCATAAGGAGTTGATCTCGTCAGTGCTCCTTACGTGGTGCACTGTAGGCATTAGCTGCACCCACATTTTAACCCTTTTGCTTTACCTGCATTCCATTGCTTTTCTTCAAGTCTTGCTGACCAGTCCTTTTAGATATTTCTTTTTAGCGTAACTGTTGGCGGTTTCTGTCTTTTCCACCCTTAGAACCTCGTACATCATCTTTATTTCTGGATCTCTTTATCTTGCTGTTCAACCACTCCAACTCCTTCTTTCCTTGACCGCCGAATGGCTGAGTTCCAAAATCAAAACATTTCACCTTCTTGGGCCGCTGTCTGCCGCAGGTCAAGACAACTGGGAAGTCAATCTTGGCGAACTAGTTTTACGAGTCCGGAGGAGGTAATAATAATCTCCATAATCATCAGATTCTGTCAGTACCGGATCATGGCGTTATGCTGGGCAACAAATTTCGCTACGTCCAACAATCTCTTCGTTCTCCATTTTAATTCGTCGATGACTGCTCCTTCAGGGGTTTGCAGTTTCTCCCGTTTTGTTACTACTTAAATTTTCATTTGGAGGAGTTTTGAGGCATGCAACTTAACGCCGTATCATTTCACTATGCATGAATGTGCGCATGTGCAAATGCTGAAAATATTACTCAATACTGGTGACTTTCCAAGTTATGCTAGATAGCAAAATCTCCTTCGTTCAAAGTCAAGTATATCTTAGTTTAACCAGACCACTGAGCTGATTAACAGCTCTCCTAGGGCTGGCCCAAATGATTAGATATTTTTACGTGGCTAGGAACCAACTGGTCACCTAGCAACGAGACCTACAGCTTATTTTGGTATCCGAACCACATTTTATCGAGAAATGAATTTCTATCACCAGAAATACATTCCTCTGATTCGTTCACATTCACTCTATCCATAACCTCAGTTTAGCTGAGACTTGAAATAAAAGTTCATAACGGAAAATATAACGAACTGCATTTTCTTTATTTCATTTCAGGTGACATTTAACAGTTTAATCTCCAGCGCAAGTTCCTCGTTGGACGAGTGATTTACGTGCTCGCCTACCGATTCGGTAGTCCAGACTTCGATTCTCCGCTCTGCCAACGTGGACGCAGAGGAATTTGTTTCTGGTGATGAAAAATTAATTTCTCGATATAATGTGGTTCGGAACCCACAATAAGCTGTAGGTCCCGTTGCTAGGTGACCATTTGGTTCCTAGCCAAGTAAAAGTATCTAATCCTTCAGACTAGCCCTAGGAGAGCTGTTAATCAGCTCAGTGGTTTGGTTAAGTTAAGATATACTTTTATTTATTTATTTATTTTTTTTTTATCTTTAGCGCAGTCGAAATGGGCTCGACTTAAGTTACCATTAGTCGAATCGTTAACGCAGCAAGCAAAATTAAGGCAATATGCAAAGTCATTCAACTTGATATTTCTCTCAAGGAAAATGACACAATTTGTTCAGCGTAATAAAGCAGATCAAGTTTCGGGTAATGACAAAAACATAGCCAAAGAGGTAAAGCTTTATTTAAACCTGTTTTGATGTTCCTTTATTGCAAGTAACGTTTATGTTACGTTAAAGAAATTCCTTCCTGCGAAATTTGAATGTTGAGCATGGAGCTAGATAGGAGTTTTTTTTTTTATTCCTATTGAACGATGCGTTATGCAATAATTGTGAACACACTTTCTTCTAGATTAATAAAACGTACTTCAGAGAGAGAGAGAGAGAGAGAGAGAGAGAGAGAGAGAGAGAGAGAGAGAGAGAGACATAGAATTTAAACTATGCACCTAAGTCACTTAAATAACTTAATAAATTTAGATCTACTGAAATCGGGATTGAATGTACATCATATCATAAATAACAATAGTCACTGAATATTTGAGCTGTGCAAATACTGAAAATATTATGGAATATTGGTGAATGCAAACGATTACAATTTTACGTGTTACAAGTTATGCAGGACGGCAAAATCTCCTTCGTTAAATATTTTCATCCCTGATCTTCAACTCTTCACTTACCTACGCTTCTATTGAAATATTTGTATGTGATACTGAAAAGCGTTTCATTTAATAATTGCATATTCAGTTTGTGAAAACCGGGCTTTGACAGGTGATTTCTTTCTATCTTATGAATGAACCTCCATTTCACTTCTTAACTATGATCAACCTAGACATTCATTTTCTCAGGTGTATCTTATCACTCTGAAGTACTGATAACAAGTAATACAACTTTTTGAGAGGAATAATCCTGTATAGACAATATTATCTTAAGTAGAGATGATTGAACTCATAGTCCACAGATGCAATCCAGTTACTATATTAAAAGGCGTAGATGTAAGAGATACAATTCTAACAAAAAGATAGAAGAAAAAACGTTCTTCTTTATCAGTTATAATATGCATACAAATAAAACCAGCACCTTCATGTTTTGATCATAATTAAAAAATGCGTGGATACAACCTCCCATTATTACGTAAACACATTCACATGTTGTGTTCTCACATACTTTCTTATGCGGACACAAACACACACTCGTTTACATTATTTAGCCGTGTAATAACTGACCTTGGCGTTGGTGGTTGACGTTAAAGCTGTCCATTGTGTTCGAGAATTGACGAATGTTTTACCGAAATGCCGAACACAAAGCATCATACCGATGTCCGAATCTCACAGTCGCTATCCGAGTGCAAAAAATGAAGTCACAAGTCTTCCAATAATCTAGTATAATGTGAACAGACTCCAATGTGTTCCTCTCTTGACGATGCGAATGAAACTAACAAGAAAGGCGCCAGAGGTTGTCAGTAGATGCCCCAAACGGGGCTGCTGGGGGACCAGGGCGGTGGACGCTGCTGATGCCTAATCTAAACAAAACTTGTTCAGTGACATCAAGGACAACTACTATCTGAAGGTGAGGAGGAATGTGCGATATATCTCGTAGATACTTCAATTCATATATTTTTGTGTCTGTTTACTCTGCAAAACATTTATTAAACACGTAGACATACGCACTCACAACATTCACAAACAAGTCCTATTATTATTATTATTATTATTATTATTATTATTATTATTATTATTATAGGAGACCGTCTAAGTTCTTTGATTAAATGTTAAAAAAAACATTCTGCTTTTTAAGAGCTTTAATTTCTTCTTTGCAGGTTAATTCCCAGTTTTGCATAAGTATATCTTAGTTTTTTCCAGACTGACAGCTCTCCTAGGGCTGGCCCGAAGGATTAGATATTCTTACGTGGCTAGGAACCAATTGGTCACCTAACAACGGGACCTACAGTTTATTGTGGGATCCGAACCACATTAAATCGAGAAATCAATTTCTATCACCAGAAATAAATTCCTCTGATTCCGCGTTGGCTGAGCCGAGAATCGAACTTCCGACCACCGGATTGGTACCCGAGTGCGAAAACCACTCGTTCAACAAGGAACTCCAGTTTTGCATACACGCACTTAAATCTACACAAACTAATAACCAGTAAATACTCCTGAATATGTTTAGGCTAAATGAAACCTTCGTGACAAAAAAGAAAAAAACTAATGTTATTTTTGAAAAAAAAGAGGTTTCAGTATTCAATGAACGATGATGAAATACTTCCTACAGTCATCGAATGCCATAAGTAGTTAAGCATTTTCTAATGATGAGCTGCTTGCTTTCTTATCTTTCTTGTCAGATGTAGTAGCTCTGACTTTGCATATATTCAAAGTCTTGTAATATTTTTGATAATTGCCCTTTGTGTTCGGATGCTGATAGACATTCCTTTTCTCAGTGTACAAAATATTAGTTATTTTCTTTTTTCTAACTTTTGAATTTGAAATTGTTCTACAAAAATAATATAAGCAATGTAAAATTTCATATTTTTTTCTAGATAGTTGTTTCAGTTAACTTCATTAAAGGCCATTATTACCTTACAGTAGCTGTAATGCCTTTTAGCTCCCCGAACCAGGTAGTTTAACTAGTTACTGCCGAAGAATTGCCCTTTACAGAATAGTGTTGGGATCTTCGGGAGAGGTGAAAGTTTTCCTTTTCTTGAGAGCTACGTAATTCAAGCAGTGGCAGACCAGACTCGGTCCTACAATGAAGTGCGCACTCTAGGCATTTTTTGAAGATATCAGCCCTTTCGAGCAGGACGGAAATGGATTTCGCCGCCGCTGGGATTATTTATATTATTTGGCAACACTTTTAAG
>NC_061107.1:95036413-95038913 GCF_015104395.2 Macrobrachium nipponense
ATATATATATATATATATATATATATATATATATATATATATATATATATATATATATATATATATATAGATACCTATATATTATAGATATTATATATATATATATATATATATATATATATATATATATATATTATATATATATATATATATATAGGTATCTATAGCACACATGGTCACTCTCTTAATAAACGTTCACAGGAGGCTCACCAGTAACGTATAAAAGCTTCCTACACAGACGCAAACTCACAAACACATGCGCACATACCCTTTCACATTGAGCATAATGCTGGGTATACGAATCCTCCCACTTTCTGTGTGTTGAGGGATTTTCTTCCCAGTACCTCTTTCATATCCTCTGCGCAGCCATTCGTAAGGCCTTCCTCTCCTCTTATCCTCCGAACGCTTTCAAACTGAATAGTGCATTTCACCAACATAATCTTCCTCTATATCTTCCACATGACCAAAAAATCTCAAAACTTAATGACTGTTTCCGCTTACTTGGGGAGTAAGGCTACAAACTACATTGTTGTTTTTGTTGTTCGTGCTGTTGTTGTTCTTGTTGGAGGTGAGTGTAGGAAAGTCCTATGGAGGAACCTAAAAAGTCTGAAAAATGTGTTTCACGTTGAGTAAAGATACAGGAATTTTAGGACAGGATACTTATGGTTTATTTATTAGAATGATAATGTAAAAATAATTAATGGGCATGTTAAACAGTACAGAACAATTATTTCTAATAAAATATAACTTATTTATTTCAACTTTCATTGATGAAGCAACACACTATTTAACTAGATTCTAGCACGCACCCCACGTAAGCTGGAGGTCGGGTCACGCATTTCTTTTTTTCATCTAAGCTAAATTTTTTTTTTCTTTTTACCAAATCACACGTTACCCCCCATCTAATCTCTGGCTAATTGCATCATTCCATTCAAAATATTGCTAACCGCCATAGAGACTTACCCATCGCCTAGAGCAGCGATTCCCAGCCAGGGTTCCGGAGAACCTTGGGGTTCCTCATTCCATTATCAGGGGTTCCGCAAGAAGTCTTGAATAAACACAGCTCGAATAGCAATGGTAGATATTATATGATTTATATGTATGTAAGTATGTATGTAGCATATATATATATATATATATATATATATATATATATATATATATATATATATATATATATATATATATAATACCGAGAGAGCAAATGGAAATATAGTGAGCGTTAGAGTACGCAAATAGGAGTGTGAATGGTTTGTAGTAAGTGCAAGTCGGAAGGATACAAGGGTATGTTATCATACCCACGTTCTCTAGACCAGTGATTCCAACCTTTATACTTTCAAGGAACCCCCGAAACAATTTTTTCAGATCCTAAGGAACCTTTAGCTACAGGCACTCATTTATATATATATATATATATATATATATATATATATATATATATATATATATATATATATATATATATATATATATGAGTGCCTATAGCTAAAGGTTCCTTAGGATTTTTTTTCATATCCTAAGGAACAATTTTTTTCATATCCTAAGGAACCTTTAGCTACAGGCACTCATATATATATATATATATATATATATATATATATATATATATATATATATATATATATATATATATATATATATATATATATATGAGTGCCTGTAGCTAAAGGTTCCTTAGGATATGAAAAAAATTGTTTCGGGGGTTCCTTGAAGGTATAAAGGTTGGGATTCACTGGTCTAGAGGCCGTGGGTATAATAACATACCCTTATATCATTCTGACTTGCACTTACTACAAACCATTCACACTCCTATTTGCATACCCCAACGCTCACTATGTTTCCATTTGCCCTCAAGAATCCATCACCTATGCCGGGCACCCTCAAAGACCTCCCAAAAATCTATATATATAATGGAATATGTTTATAGGCTTATGTATGACCCGCGCAGCTTCATTACTTACAAGGTCCTGACATAACTGTTTCATAACAAGCAAGTTAATCTGGGGGTCAAGGAAAGTGGCCGGGACTAGCATTCTCTTCCTAACAAATCTCTTGACAGCTTCAAGCCTAATGAATCCTAGCGCCGCTCCGTCCGATGGTTAAGTCAAGTATATCTTAGTTTTACCTGAACTCTGAGCTGATTAACAGCTGTCCTAGGGCTGGCCCGAAGGATTAGATATTTTTACGTGGCTAGGAACCAACTGGCCACCTAGCAACGGAACCTACAGCTTATTGTGGGATCCGAACCACATTATATCAAATAATGAATTTCTATCACCAGAAATAAATTCCTCTGATTCAATGTTGGCCGAGCTGAGAATCGAACTTCGGACCACCGGATTGGTAGCCGAGCGCGAAAACCACTCGTCCAACGAGGAACTCCCTCCAATGGTAAAAGGCTTAATTATATATATAGTATATATATATATATATATATATATATATATATATATATATAGATAAATATGTATTAAAATAAATTAAGCTACAAATGGTTGTT
>NC_061107.1:95041413-95053913 GCF_015104395.2 Macrobrachium nipponense
TAATATATAAGTATAACATATACTAGTAGGTGATTGGGGTTTATCTGGCGTCTTTACTGCCAGGGTCACTGTCGTTCTAGAGAGAGAGAGAGAGAGAGAGAGAGAGAGAGAGAGAGAGAGAGAGAGAGAGAATGGGCATATTACGAAAGCGCGGATTCAGAATTGAAAATAGCGGCGTTTGTTTCGTCTTCACCAAATTTAGCTGGGAAAATATTCTTTCAAAAGTGGCTGAAGAGTGTGGCAATATAAGGAGGCCACACATAAAGTCAGACAATAAACTAAACTGGGACTGACCATTTCCATCTAATATATTCCTTAAATTATGCAAAATTCAGGTACTTCCTGAGAAAGCATAGGATGCATTGTCTCCTTTGCCCAAATAAGGGCCCTCCATTCTTCCTGCAAGTCATCAAACTGATGCTCAGACACAAAAGAGGGAAGGTCCAGGGCAAGTTTAATGATGAACTTCGTCTGTCTTTCAGTACTTGTTTTTCCTTGGGCTCTTCATGTTGTGCAACATAGCAATGGCATTGTCTTCTAAACGAAACCTCTGGCATATCTAACAAGAAAGTTGTAACATGAACACTAAGCAGTTGTCTGACCGAGCCTGCTTTCATTTTTCCCTAGATTGTCTGTTTCAGGACTTTCTGTATATATTTTTCCAAATTTTGGAGATTTTCTCATTTTTATTTCAAGCTTTCAAACTTTGAGTTAATTTTTCAAGACCTTGAAAGATTTTTCAAGCGGTGGTAGCACTGGCAGTGAGCAATTGGCAACAGATGGTCAAGTCTGGCTAACGCACTTATGATACAAATTTCAGCCGCTCTTTTAATGTTAAAAAAAAAAAACACTTACGTGAAGAACGTGACTTGTTTATAACATGGGGATCCGCCCTTTCGTCAAACACCGGAGGAGTGACTGGGGTTCATCTGACGTCTTGATTATCAAGGTCACTGTCGCTCTGGAGAGAGAGAGAGAGAGAGATCATCACTGCGGAACTGCAGACTATTGACAAGGGCTAACTTGTATTCTGCATAGAATGATGGGAATAGCAGTGTACTGAAGCTCTGTTCAGACTGACTGTTCAGAGTGAGGTGCTTGGAGCTGTAGTGAGACTAAGTTTGAAAATAATCTTGTGACAATATGCAGATTTGAAATCAGTTTAAAGTTTACGTACAAAAAGTACATACCAAACTATCGTAAGTTTGAAGAGCAAATAGGTACCTTATGCAGCGATGGAAAAACCAAATAATAAATCACAAGAGAGAATAAAATTACAGAACAAAGCAATATAACGAGAGAGAGAGAGAGAGAGAGAGAGAGAGAGAGAGAGAGAGAGAGAGAGAGAGAGATAATAACGCTTCATATAATTCTACGGAGATCCAGCTATAAATTAATTGCAATCCGGGCTTTTAAACCTTGAAGAGAGGGAGGTCCACCAACCGTTATCTTCACCCAACAGACCATAGTCATGTATGGCACTATAAGCGATGATAAAGCCTTATTAATTACACCATTTAATTAGACAGCCATAGAGCCGAGGCGTTTTGTCTTCCAAAACAGCCAAGCGAAGCTCGTCTACGAATGCAAGTGAATTGACTCAAAGACATGTGTTTAAACCTCTATGCATGTCTACGGACATCTATTGACATGTAATTCGGAATTCTTCTTAGAATTCTCTTAAAAATTCTAAAGTATTCTTGGTTCCATTATCATATAAAGCCTTTAACTGGTGACCCACAGTCCTAGGAAGATAACATTTAACATGGAGATACCTGAGATTTATTTCTGGCTTTTTACATTCAACCCATTTCAACACAAGACGCGATTATTTGGGGGTAAAATGGTTCTCCAGTTATCTTTGTACATCCATCGATCTGTTACTGAAACTTGGCGGAAAAATCTTTATTGTACTTGAAAATTAATGATGCATGCATTGCATCAGAAAGTTACAAGTGGCTGTCACGAAGTAAGCTAGAACCGTATTATTCTTAATAATTCAGGAAGCATTCTATTTGAATTATCTATCAGAGGACTGCTTATATGCCACTGTTTGCAATGCATTTGTTTGTTTGTCTCTAACCAATTAACTCTCTTAGACTTTGAATCGGGTTCTAGCGCAGACATGCCATTTCTTATTGCTGTTTGATAAACTCTTACTGCCAAGCAGACAAACGTAAGAAAGCAACTAAGTTCTCTTTACAAAGGCAAAACATCACTGCGCGAGGTGACCTAATGACCGCATTAAATGTGAGCTAATGTGCTTATATTTAAGCTGTCTTCACATTAATCAGCTCTGAGAAGTTTTAATAGAAAAATATGTGACACGTCTGAAAATCTGTTTGGAACACGTGGCATAGATCCAGTATAAGTAGTTCCTGTCTCATTAAGATTATCTATTACTGGAGCTATTATAGCGTGAAAAAATTGAAATACACTGATGAGCTAGGTTAAAATTCTGAATGTGATTTAGAGCTGATTTTGTTAGTTCCGAAACGTAGAGAAAAAAAAAAAAAATCTCGGAGGGGTGCAATCTTCACTGAGCCCCTACAATGCTTCACCCAGGGCCTGTGAGGCCCTGTGTCCGTGGTCCCCTCCATTTATATCATATATATATATATATATATATATATATATATATATATATATATATATATATAGAGAGAGAGAGAGAGAGAGAGAAGAGAGAGAATGTCATACACATGTCGAGAACTAATTTTTGGTAAACGCTGGGTGATTGTACGAGACACTGAGTAAAACTTCTAATAAGTCGTTGACTAGTATTACAACTGTTTGATTTTTTGTTTGTGGTAACTATCTGACGTGTTTATGAAACGTTTTCCTTTAGTGCGAATGCAACCTTAGAGGCGATGCTGGAACCAAGGCAGGTAATGTCCTAAAACCAGAAAGTGCTACATGCAGTGATACCACATTTATCACCGAATGTATTTGTGCACACACGTAAGCAACTGTAGACTTGGGGTGTAACTTTCTTATGAGCTGATGAAAAACACAGTAGATATTTTTATTCAGTTTCTATAACATTAATGAGAATAATTGAGTCAACAGCATGCGTATTACTACGAATGTATATGCATACACATATGGGTGTGTTTGTATTGTCTTTTTTCGACTCGTTTCAGTGACTGTTTCTAGCTTTACTGATCCACATATCCAGTGTCCAATATTTGATGGGTTAAACACTGACAACGGTTTTTTGTTATCAGGAGATTAAGTAGGCTTAGGTGTCATACCAGACTTTCTATCCTCAAGTCTGCTTTTGTAAGTGGCGTAGAATATGTTTGGCAAATAGTGAACTTTATCACTTCAGATTTATGGAACATATTAACTACAAATTTTATTTGGAACGTGACAGGCTGTAAAGGGAAGGTTTTTACAGCGTTACGTCTTAAAAAAATCTTGGGCGAAATTCTAAATCTTTTTGTGAAGACTTCGGGGGGCCCAGCCCCCTCACGACCACCAGAAACATCGAGCCGTTTGTACCTACATCTCATTCAACGCTCCCTTTTGCCATGCAAATTCGCAGACAAAGTGGAATATGCAATATGTAACTTATTCCCTCTTCGTTGCTTTTAACTAACATTTTCCGGTAGTTTGCACCAACATTTAAGCCCTAGATTAAGCTAACATGTCCCCATTGGATCCTCTGAGCAAATAAACCTTCCAGCTTTAACTCGTCTGACTTCGGAGTTGGTCATTTTCACCAGAAAAAGGGGGCGACGATTTCGGAGAAAATAAAGAAAATTCCCAGGAAAATGAAAACTCCAGGGCTATGGAAAAAGAATAATTGGATGACATGCAAATGAATGCTTGGCTTAGCATTTCAAAGCGTGTCGAGCTTTGGTGAAGAGGAGACAAAAAAGTAGGTCTTCATTCTCATGGAAATCACTTCTTAATTAACAGATGAAACAATAGTTAAGGAAAAATACAAGAACAAGAAATCTCCATATATATATATATATATATATATATATATATATATATATATATATATATATATATATATATATGTTTGTGTGTGTATATATATTTATATTATATATATACACACACACATATATATATATATATATATACGTATATATATAAATATATATATATATATATATATATATATATATATATATATATATATACTATATATATATGTGTGTGTGTGTGTGTGTATATATATAATATAAATATATATACACACACAAACATAAATATATATATATTGGGGATTTCTTGTTCTTGTATATATACGTATCTATATATATAGTAGATATACTATATATAGTATATATATATATATGAATATATATATATTATTGCGTATATAATATAAATTATATATATATTATTATATATATATAGCTATATATATATATAATAACTATATTTCTATTATCTATATATATATATATCATAGTCTATATATTATTAATAATTTCTATAAATATTCTATATATAATATATAATCTGTTATATATATATAGATATATATTTATATATCATACAAGCTTATATATAAATCATACCCCAAATCTTATAATATATATATTTTTTTTATTTATATGCATATTATATATATAGTATATATAGTATATTATATATTATATATATATATTATATTTATATATATTATAGTATATATATATTATATATTAAATTTTCTGCACTGTAATTCATCCATGATTCAGCAATTAAATATACATGGGCTTTTCTCACAGCCGACCTCCAGTTGCGCCTGATATCTCTTTCACTCTCTCTCATATATGTACGTATAATATATATACATATATATATATATATATATATATATATATATATATAAATATACTATATATTACATATATATATATATATATATATATATATATATATATATATATATAGATGAAGATCAAAAGAAGATAAAAGACCCATAAAACGCAATTTGAACGTTGCAACCATATATTTCGTCCACTTCAGGGGTACAGGAGGAAGAACTCGAAATATATGGTTGCAACGATCAAGTATTGTTTTGTGAGCCTTTTATCTACGCATACACACATTACTATATACATATATATATATAGATTATTTAATATATATATATATATATATAGATATATATGTACAGAGAGAGAGAGAGAGAGAGAGAGAGAGAGAGAGAGAGAGAGAGAGATTACCACCATCAAGGGCTACTGGGCGTCGACCTGTGAAAAAAGACAAGACACTGATCGAACTATATTTATATTTAATTGCAGAATCGCGCAAGAATTACTGTGCAGAAAAACACACAAAAATAACTGCTTCATACGCCTATCCTAAAAGCTCATTAGTCGAGTGTTAAAAAAGAAAAAACAACTGTATGTACTGCCTCGTTCACTAATGTCTTGCGCACACACTCTTACTGTATATTGAGACCGTTCCTTTGCATTATGTCTTTCACTCCCCTTTTCTAAATCGCTCTAGGTCTACCTCTACTTTCTCTTAGCAACTCAGCATTATACAGTACACTCTTTTCAGAAGGTTATCACTCTGATCCACACTTTCGCCTACACTAACCTTTTTACTTTTGTACCTCCACATTGCTACGTCTTTTTTATTGATTTCTTTCGTTCTCTTTGGGCATTTTCACTTTCTTTCCGTAAATGAAAGTTGGTCCAGTAATTCCTACCCTTTTAATACGTCTTATTTATTGATTTCTTTCATTCTTTTTGTACATTTTCACATTCTTTCTGTAATGAAAGTTGGCCCAGTAATTCCTACGTACATTCTAACCTTGCTGCGCTTTCTCAAAACAGGAAAGTTTTGAGCCCGATTTAGAAATCTAACAAATCAGGTCTTTTAACACCGTCGTAAATAGACAGTTGCTTTTTTGGCAAGGTCTCGTTTACTCAGGCAAGAATAGGAATAAACAGGAATAAAGGAAAAATGATAACCCAGGGCATAGAAATTCGCATAAATCAGGACGAAGGAAAAGAGAACCCACGAATCCTAGGACAGAAACTCTTGTGTCAGTGTCACAGGCGATTTTTAATACTCTGCTCCCTTTATTTTATTTAAACCATCACTTTATGGCGGACTTTATGGGCCAGGAAGATTATAACGGGAGAGTAAAGGGGCTTTTCCATTCGCAATAGTGGGCGTATATTGACGGTGGAAAGACCCTACGGTCTTTATTAGAAAGAAACCGGACATATTGTGTTGGTGGTTGCGTCCCTCGAGAAATTCCGGTTTGTTCGTTGGGCATTTGCTGGACAGTGGGTCAACTCATTTACCGGTTCTCTAGGGAGTAATATTGTTCTCTTTCGCGTTGAAGAATAAAGGACTTTTGTTGATTTGGAGATTTCTCTCTCTTTCTTTGTTTTCTGGCGCTACTGAAGGAGCTGCAGATTACGAAAGAAATTTTGGTGCTTAAAAGAATCATAAAAAAATTTTGATGGCATCGTGGTCTTGGAATTTATCTGTTTTCCTAAACATTATAAATATTTTTACGTGAATGAGTTTGGCTGCAGAATCCATTTTATTATGAATATTTTCAGCGGAGTAATAATTATTTTACATAGTGAACCATATATTTTGCTATATAGTAAGTTATTAGAAAAATAATTTCAAGATAAACACTATTCAAACAATAAGGTTTTTATGTGAAGAACATAGAAACTTAAAAACTCGACGTCTCTACTATAATGTGAGTTAGTTTTGGTTAATCCACGTTCGTGCCTGAACATCCGTGTTCATTTAAGTCAAATAACATAGCAAGTGGCCAATTATTCTAGTTTAGTCCACTCTCTAACAATTGAGCTTTGGTAATTTCTTTCAAAATAAAAAAAAGAAATATCTTTCATATATTTTGTAATATTGACGGTATTTGTGTGTGCAGCTGGAAGATGGTTTTCCTTTTGTTGCTATTAATTCCCTTTGAATCGTTTGCCTGATTTCAGTCGACTAAATCCAAGCAAACTTGTCAAGTATCTAATGAGGAACGAATTGCAAAGGCCCACGAATAGAGAATATGCAGACTGCTTGGATTATCAAATGCAGATGAAATTAGTTTTATACTTCTCCCTTGACCGTATGAAGATGTTGATATTAAGCTCAACGAACAGAAAAGGAAAATAAGAGGAACTTAGATACTTCAAGAGGATTATCATGCCAGGTAAGAGGATAGCATGAAACGACATCCTATTTGCTCTCACAACACGAACTATTTACTTGTTCAAAGTGAGACGCAAGTCAAGAGATATTTACTTAATTATAAAGCAAATGATTATAGGATGAACAAGATATTCAGTTTATCATGTTATTAATATTTTCCATACGAATGGAAATAGATAGAAAAACAGATCTCCTCCTCAGAGATATCCCTGTAATGACCGCAAGAATACTATAATCGCTTGTGTTCCTTATTTTAGTGTTCTTTACACACTACAGTTTATTATATTATTTATGCACCATTGTTATTGCTGGTACTAAAGACTTCCACTGATCACTTCAGCACCAAATTTATCAGGACAAAATCGTTCTTTCACTATAACAGCGCACTGATCACAAGGAAAACTCGTTTTGTTTTTCCAGATACGTTTTTTAAGTCATGATTTTAGAACAAGGTCCCTCTGGGCTTTCACTAGTAAAACAATTTCTTTAAGCTTAGCGAAAACATTTCCTCTGAAGTTACTGGGACGAGAATCTCCTACGACCTTTATCTCAGGGATGAACAATTTTTCTGTCGATTATTTATCCATTGAACAAGCAACGTTTTTCAAGAACGTGTCTCTTTTAGTTGTTTCTATGAGACTCGTAAGGAAATGAGTTTCCCTTTCCAGTGACATTACGAAGTGTTTTTTAGTTAAAGAAACACGGTTTGGGAACTTAATCAGTTCTCGCTCTATTACATTGCCAATCAATACTGCCTGCGTATGTCTAGTGATATTAGCATTATCTCTGTATCAGAATTGGTCGAGTAATATAGGTTTCCACGACTTGAATTTATGCTTTTTTTGTGTTTTTACAGGCTTTCTTGAACGAATTCCATTTCACACTTGATTTGATCACCGAATCCAGGTAAAACAGTCACATTGTCCAAAAGTCACAGGACAAAGGTCACATTAATTTCGTGTCGATAGTGACTCCGCAAGGGGCTTAACCCGTCATGTATCCACCTTTGTGGCGTGGTTAGTAGTAGCGCGTTGGTGTATTTAAAAAAAAAAAAATTATGCATCTACCTTTGCGGCGTGTTTAGTACATGCCCGATGGGATAACCGTAAAACATAAACAAAAGACTGTAGTATATATCATAACGATAATGATCCCAGGAAATATTGAGAATTTTTCTATGTGACTTTATTACCGGCCACCATAAATTAATGTGACTTCTTTCCTTGCCAAAATTGTGACTTTTTTCTGACTTTTTTCCTGTGACTTATTACCGGCAATTCGGCATTCACAGTATCAAATCTACCTGGAACCTGCTTTACTGACGACCGATTTTTTTTCTTTTTTTAACAGGATTTCAACGAATCCTTTGCTATAACTTTTGAATTTTTACTCTCCGTATTTATTTCATTTTCCTCTTACATGTATTATGGTGAGTTATCATCACCTTTCTATGTACTGAATGGTGCTTATATTCACCCTTTGAAAAGAAAAAAAAAAAAAAAATAAATAAAGGCCATCGAAACACCCCTCGCCAAAAGATACCAAAACGTTAGGGCGTTTACAGAATCCCTTGCAAAAATGTGTAAAAGTTAAAGTGGGAGAAACGTGTGGCTCTACGCCCAAAACCGAAAAGACCGGTCAGACGTACACAAGAAACCTCAGGATTCCCTACCAGGTCCGGTTTTGTAGCCGTTGCTGGAGGCGACTCGTTCACGTTTAAAAGTTCCTGTCAAGGCAGAAGGGAAATCATAGGCGCAGCAACCACCAGTAAGACAAACAATTGAATTCATTCCCATGCCGATGGAAAGAGAATTTAGTGCATGGGATTATGACATGCATAAATCGGCCACGAGAGATGACCAACATTAGTACAAAAATATCTCGTTGTTAATGTTTTCCCTTCTCAGGGACCTCTTGAACTAGGCCTTATGTTACCAGTTTGTTCATTTTTATCGATGAATACTCTTTCCATAATAATTTTTCTATGTGAAGCAGTCTGCTGTTAAATTTGTCTAAACAACATATATAATGTCACATCAGGAATTTTGCTCAGTTATTCGTCTATAGGATTTCTATCTATTATAAAAACATAAACCTACATCAAACACACACATAGGTATATATATTACGTGTACTATATATATATTGTATTATATATATAATAATGAAAATAGATGATGTGATCATGTAATCCAGGTGGAAAAGTCACAGAAAATAAGTCAAAATAATCTTTCTAGGTAGTGACCCCAAGGGTTTTAACCCCGTATGTATCATCCACCGTTGCGGCGTGTTCAGTAGAAGCCCTTTGGAGATTCTTTTATTAAACTCGGTATTTACCCACCTTTGCAGCCTGTCTAGTAAAAGCCTGTCGAGTAAATATTATAAAGATAATGACCACCAAGATATATTGTATCTCTTTCCTGTGACTTTATCACCGTCCACCATAAATTAATGTGACTTTTTTCTTGCCAAAATTGTGACTTTATAAAGGGCGATCCAATTATGTGTAGTTAAGGGTGTGCCAATAACGCGTGACGGCAACTCACTGCATCACAAACGAGTTAACGCTGGTTGAGTGATTGATTGATAGTTTGGGGCATAGTGCCAAGCACTGTGGCCACTAAGGCCATTCAGCGCTGAAAAGGAAATTGACAGTGAAAAGGTTTGAGAGGTGTAGCAGGAAGAAAGCTTCGCAGTTGCACTGTTAATCAATTGTCAGGAAAGGTTGGAAAGTAAGATGGAAGAAAGATAATATGAAAGGAGGTACAGTAAAAGGAATGAAAGTAGTTGCAGCTGGGGGCCGACGGGACGCTGCAACGAACCTTAAATAATGACTACTTTACACCGTATGAGGTGCATAAACGGCACTAGCTCCCTACGAGGTGAGTTAACACTTGTAGATCCTAACCAGCGCTTCGTACGAGACTTACGAGTACGATTACCCAGCATTTGTTGGAGGTTCTCCCCACTTACAGTAGATGAATTTTTAACAACCATACTTAGTGCAGTGGTATTTCTAGATGACATGTCACTTTAAATTAGCTAATATGAGAGAGAGAGAGAGAGAGAGAGAGAGAGAGGAGCTAAGGTGTCGGACACTTTCAACACATTCACTGAGTTTTTGGGTATGTTCAATGAAGAGCTGCTGCCCTTCTCTTTATAGCTTCCTATTATATTATTGGTGGGAAACGCACTGCAACCGATACTATAAACTTGGTTTACGTAATAAGGTTAAAATATCTTGTTATGATGTTTGTGATTCTCACCAATACCAATATAACTCGAAAATTTTGATCAATTTTAAGTATTGCGTAATGACTTTGACCGATATATGATAATAGACACGGTGGTAAGATAAAGTCTTGGCCGAAAGTTAAATGGAACCCTAATAAACAAACCTATATTACACGTGAGACAACAATCTTCATTACTACGATACAAACTGCTCAGATTTCTTTTTTCTTTTTTTACTTCATGTGTGTGTGTGTGTGTGTGTGTGTCTTTCTCCAACCATACATAATAACTCCGCTCACCAAACGAACTCCAGAGCTTATTGGTGGAACTCTTGCTAGTAGAGAAGGAGTTCTCCCCCCCAATCTCCCTTAGTAAACACTGTTACCATGTAATTTTTCGAAGTCTCTCAAGACAGTGTACCAGGTAAACCTGTGCCCAACTGTACTTGTTAATGTATACGGATGTCCTCCCTTTCACATCTCAAATATATGGTCACCCTTTGCATATATAAAAACGAGGCAAAAATGACATCCTATGGGAGAGATTAATGTTTGTAAACAATGAGGCATATCTGGCGCATGCGTAGTACGCTGGTGGGTAAAAGCGAACAATAGCAGATGACGCTCTCACCTAATTTAACTTTGCCAAGTGTTTTGTGGACACTGTACTGTATATGCATTCTCCTGTAGTGCTGAATTATAGTTTCTCAAAATGTGAAAAAAATATTCTAAAAGTTGCTTATGGTTTAAATTTTTCAATCTGTTTACCGTACAAGAAAAAAAAATCATTCCAAGGCAACAATAAACATTTTGATAAAATTAAATATTATTTTGCTTTCCATAAAATTTTAGAGTCCAGTAGTTTCAAACAACTTTTACATGAGGGCAGGCTGCCTGTGGCACCACACTCTTGATAGTGAAAAGGGTCTGAAGTTCATGAAGTTGATGGTACTTTATCTCGACCCATTTTCTGTGAATCCCAACTGTTGCTCCTGGGGAAGTCTATCGTTATTTTTTACTCTAAAAACATGGAATCATAATTTTATGTATTTATTGTTGGTATATTTGAATACATAATTAATAAATTTATAGGAATGTTGTAGAATAATAACTTTTAAAATTTTCTATGTAGTGAAATCGCCGGCATTTTGATTCTTCCGAAACGATGTCAACGAAAATATGTAAATCTGAATATTTCAATACATAAATGCTTTTATGCTCTAATATTTTGCCAAAGATTTTCATAAAGACCAACTTCCAATTGAAAGCTGGCACGAATTAGATACGTATGGGTGAAAACTTCTGTCTTATGCATTTGTTGTAGCACGAAAATATTATCGAAACGTCGCTCTCGGCAATGGTTGGTAAACGTTTCAAATTGGTAGGGTAGACATGGCGGGACTAGGTTGTGGTTTTTATGAACTTAGTTATAATATTACTTTTAATGAGTAAGTGCTCTATCTTGTACCTCCTGAGTATTTTGAACCAGGTTACGAAGTGCTCTGTCCCACTACTATCTTTCATCTGAATTTTTTGAAGCTTTGTATGAGTTGGACAGGTAATGGCTGCCAGCCACTTATTTCTCCTTTCTTTGCCACTTTCGCTGGGAATACGATGCCAGGATACTAAACTTCCCTTTCCCCGCCTATTCGTGCATCCTTCAACAACACACGATTGAACCATTGTTTATAAATAAGGCGCAGATTAACTTGCATGATCAACGTTCTTCTGATAAGGAAGAAGAGGGGAAATGGTTTTTTACCTACCAGCAGTGTTATTGTTTGGAAAAGACGTGTTGGAGACGTCACGTTGATGACTCCTATATTATGCGGAACGAACACCTATTATTATAGAAGAATGTGAAACCTCCCTCATAAAATCATATTTTACACCGGTGATTCTTCTTATCACCAGCTTTCTTCTGATATATACCACTGAACTTCCCCGATATATCCAGATACCGTACTGGCGCTGTTGATAATGATAAGGTAGAGAAAAGGAAGCAAAACATTTCAAACACAAGTTTGACCTTGAACTGAGCAGACGGATAGAAGTGAATAGGAATGGGAAACTAAGCGTAATATTTAAGAAAGCTAATCGACAACGCTGTTAATTAAA
>NC_061107.1:95058913-95078913 GCF_015104395.2 Macrobrachium nipponense
AAACTCATAGTAGTCAAGAATGGCTAACAGGATTTGGAATTGTCCCCGTGGTTGCAAAACATTTGCCTTACGACTTGCAACTTTATACAGTCAAGAGAAAGCCCGTGGCCATACTTACTATAGCCTGAATATGTAATTATTCAGTTTATAGTTTAAATCCAATGTTTATGGTCTGATTTGTATTTAGCGTAACGTGATTATAATACTTGTAATGTCATTCAGGATTTTGAACATTTCCATTAACTATTCACTATGCCACCATGAGAGAGAGAGAGAAAGAGAGAGATTGTATGTAAACAGTCTTTATATAACTATTTTTGTTAAAATAAGATTTTTATCCAAAGTAAATACAAGCTTATATGTGCTAAAATCTCCAGCAGACCAACGTTGGATATAAAGACTTTATTAATGGCGAACGATACATAGATGTGGGTGGGGTATCTGTGCTAGCGTAGTAATACTACTGTAGCAGTATTCACCGTAGTGCCGCAAAATTAGTAATAGCAGCAATATACATGAATTAAACGTTTAGGCCAACTGCTGGGATCCCTGAGGATCATTTAGCACTTCTTACAACTACTTGAGAAATGAGTTTTTATAGCCAGAAGTTAGATTTTCTAATATAACAATGTCCATGATAGCCTTCATTGTTATCCTGAATTATAACGAGGCCAAAGTGGGTGGAGCCTCATGAAGTCATTCTGACGATAATTATTGGGGAAGGTTTAAAGCCAAAATACGGTACCGTCTATTTTTTTTTTTTTTTTTTTTTTTTTTTAGTAAATAGGTAGATAAATAAAAGTTGATTGAAATTGGATACAGAAGTTATCAAATCAAGCTTGTCTACTATGTCTTTGAAAATTACCAACTATTCCCTACATCTTGTCAATCTGATTGTGACCCATAAAGTAGATTATAATTTCTTAGGACACTTATTTTGGGTGTTAGACTAATATTCGAGGTGTTTTTGTATTTATTAACAAATTTTGTTGGTTTGTTCATTATGACAATTATCAGTGGCGAGGATTCAGAGTTCATAAAGGTGTACTGCTTTGCTTGTATTTAAATTTTTGTCATTGTTGCCAGAGGTATAGCCTTCGTTACATATAGCCAATCATCCATCGAGATAGAGGGAAGAAATGCTGTCATAAGTTACGTAACGAGTGCGTTCGAAACCTTATCTCTGAGTAAGTTGGCCCGTCTTCAAAAAAAGTCACTTTTACATTATAAGTAGCAAATTTATTCTACCTACGTAATGCAGAATACAGTCAAAATTTATGTGTAGATAAAATGTGTATTCTGAATAAGCGTTATATCTATGAAATACATAGATAAAAAGTTATTGCCAAAAAACCGTGTTACAGAAGCCCTGAATCTCATAGTAACCGAAATTACAAAGTACCTTTACAGTCCAAAACATGTAAAAACTGAATATATTAATTTTGTTGCTTATATTTATCTACAACTTTTTTCATAATGAAAGCATCAAGTTTAAATAAACCAAGACTTAAATTTAGAACATTTCTATTATTTCACTTGATGAAACAAGATTCAATGATATTCCTTTTAACTGGGATTAAGGCTCTTGCTTGACTCCAGTTAATAGGATGGTCTAAATCTCTCATATGTACGAATAATGCATTCGATATTTGCCCAGTTCTCACAGAATATTGATGTTGTTTAAGACGTTGTGAAAGAGATTGGATTTCAGTCTATCATTTTCCTGTGGGATTCGCTTATGAATATATGTATAAATATATATAGATACATACATACATACATACATACATGCATACATACATGCATACATACATACATACATACATATATATGTATATATATAATATATATTCTGCAATCCACATTACCAGATACATATGTAACTGCAGTAACCACAGAGACCACGTACACACACACACACACACACACACACACACACACACACACACACACACACACACACATATATATATATATATATATATATATATATATATATATATATATATATATAACACGAGGTCACTGTGGTTATAGCAATTACATATTGTTACGAAGTGCCAAGTATCTGGTTACCACACTTACCATTCATTTAATGTTACCTCACAAAAGCCAGACACCTGAACCCTCATCACAGGTATTAAACGACTAAATACTCTAAAGGCAACAGTGATCCCCTAACAACTTACCAGTATTGCAGAAAATCAGACTAAGTTCATCAAAACAGGTGTGAGGTAATCTTGTAAGTAATTAAATTAATCAAAGGGCATCACTCCATCAACAACTTTAAAAGTCTAAGTATTTCCCTGATTTCAGAAGTCTAAGTACTTCCCTGGTTCTAAGTCACTTCAAGTAAACTGAAGGAAAGCAAATCAATTACCACTCTATGTTTCTACCTAACATAAATATAATCAAATGCAAATATACTGGTTAGAAATGAAATACTTATAAAGATTTTAAATACAGAAATTTATTATTTAAATTCAAAATTTATTAAAATTCACAATATCAGGGAAAATTACTGTTACTTGAAAACAAACTAAAGTTTAATTAATTCTTGAATCAAATTAAGTAAAATTAAATCAAAATTAATTTATCACAAAATTCAAGAAAATTAATTCAATTGAAATTCAAAAGTGTTAGGCAATAATTGAAAATTTGAAATTAATTCACAAGTGCTAAACAATAATAAAACTTGAAAAGAATCCTAAGTAAATGCAAATTAATTCACAAATGTTAAATTTAATTAAATGTGCAATGATTAAGCAATGAAAATAACTAAGTCAATTAAATTGTGAATGCAAATGAAAATATAAAATAAAAAGGCACTCTTCAGTAAGAAAATGAACAAGTGCACAAGCAATGGAACAAACACAAAACACAAATATACGCAATGTGTAAAAGTGTAAATCTTTTTCACTCAAAACATTGTAACCATCAGTTTTTACCAAACCTTCGTAACCAGCTGTTATTAGTTAAACACTGTTCCTATCAGTTATTAGTTAACCACAGTTCCTATCCGTTATTAGTTATTAGTTGCAACTAATAAAAATATAACACACTTTACCTTGGTATACCAACATCTTTCTTTGCTGCAGGCTTGTTTCACTTTACCAAAAACCAGGAGCCGTTACGTAACAATGTTTGTTCAGATTCCACAAAAACACTAAATAACACTAAACAAACTCTAAGAAATATCAAATATGAAATTCTAAGTTATGAGTGACCAATTTACGTTACGCTAGTATAATCTCAAGGATGTTGCGGGAGAGAGAGAGAGAGAGAGAGAGAGAGAGAGGGAGATCTGACTGCCTCGAGGTTCTAAGATATAATGAATCTCTCTTTCTTATGGAAACTGGACAGGGCAGATGACAAAACGTTTTGAGACAATAATGCTTCTAGAAGCTTCGAAACCTTACGCAATCTTACTCACAAAATGTGTAACTGCACGTGGCTTTGACAAAGACATACACGTACAAGACGATTCTGTCAAGAAAAAGACACGTACTCTATTCGATCGACACGGAGGCGAAGGCATATCACATATGATGACAGATTCCCAAAACACATTGAAGATTTGAGCTCGCTTATCAAATGTGTTGACAGATCAGGAAAGCAAATGAATCTCGCAGACCCTCTAATCTCAAAGTGTTGACATAATAGGGAAACAACCATAGTTTCGAACGGACAAAGAAAATCTCTCTCTTTTTACATTCTACGTTATATATATATATTCTTTTACAACATGTTATGTGAAATCTGAACACACATTTTAAAACATCCTATCTCTAAGCTATCTAGGAATATGAAAAAATGTTGCACAATTCTACATAACATTTTTATACAGTCACAAAGGGGATATATGCATTTTGAAAGTATCAATATATAATAATATGTATCTGGTAAAAGTGGCCTGCAGATTAAATGCATAGATATATATATATATATATATATATATATATATAACCTATATATTATATATATATAATATATATATATATATATATATGTGTGTTGTGTGTGTGTGTGTGTATGTGTATGTGTGTGTCTGTGTGTGTGTATATGCGAGGTCACCATGGTTATTGCAGTTACATATGTATTTGGTAAAAGTGGATTGCAGATTAAATATATATATATATATATATATATATATATATATATATATGTATATATATATATATATATATATATATATATATATATATATATATATATATATATATGCAGGGTGTTTCGAAACTAGGGGTTCCCCCCTCTTCATCATAGACTAAAATTGATATGGAAAAAAACAAAAGTAATTAAGAACAGATATTTATTTATTTTTCTCTCTGAGTATTTGATATTTTGTGTGGCCTCCATCTGCCTGTGCCACAGCCTACATTCTTGAGGGGTATGATTTCAGCAAATCGCAAGAAAGCTGAGACTCAAACTCCATTTCCCTGAGCACTTCGGTCATCTCTCTTCGCAGGTCGTTGAGGCTTGGTATACCATCATAGTTCACTGTGCTCACTTCAGTACGATCCTTTAACATACTACCAATCTTTTCATACACATTAAGGTCAGGGGAGCTACCTGGAAATTCACTTGACGAGAAGAAATCGATACCGATGTTTTGAAGCAGCTCCTGTGTCTGAAGAGCCTTGAAACATGGTGCCTTATAATGCAAAAATGTGACTTCTTCAGCAGATAACACATTTTCATGATCTTTGAGGAAAGGAAATACATCACCAGTAAGTACAGTTTCTCTGAAGAATTCACCATTCCATGACTGTCCTTTTTCTTTGATGATCCACATTAACTGTTTGGCTGTGAAACAGAGAAAAATTCCCAAACATTCAGGAAATTTCACAACTTGGCGATAATGCATGTCATCGCTGATATCATCCAACTTTGCAGCCCATAGGATGTCATTTTTATGATTTAGCTTCCTGACTGTGTAAATGAAGAATTCATCTGATGCAGCAACATGGAGAAAGTCAGCTTCATCCCAATCTTTAAGAAGTGAACCACAAAACCATGCACGGACTTCTCACTGTTGCTGATTGATGTTGGGATTGCTGATAACATGAAATGGCTTGATACCAGATTTATTCAATGCACGATATACAGCACAATAACTTCTCTTCTTTCCCCTTTTTGGTTCTAGTTCAAGCGCAAATTTATGTAAAGACTTTCTTGGTCTACTCACTGCCTCAACTATGATGTCTTTTGACTCCTGAGAAGGACTTCAGGCCTTCCAAGATTCTCACTCTTTTCATGATGACAGTCATATGGATTTTTGTTCCAGTTTCTTTTAACAAAGGATTCATCTCTTTTTAATGTATATAGTGATCCAGGAACGTGAAATGAAGGATGTGCAAACATCCCTGGCCTCTCTAAAGGTTATAGCCCGGATTCGGTCAATCCATCTGATTTCCTACGAATCATTAGCCATGGTTGTATCTAACTCCATCACTCAGTCTGGAAATACAAGAAATGTAAAATGAAAAATAGCTTAATAGAAACTTAAGATAATGTACTTGGAGATAGGCTATAGTGTGCAGAGAGCAGGGAAGATCTGGAAGTGAAATTGGAAAGATGGAGACAAGTACTGGAGGACAGAGGAATGAGAATAAGTAGATCCAAGACAGAATATATGTGTACCACCACTGAGGGGGATGATAGAGAAAGTATTCAGCTTGGTGGAGAGCAAATAAGGAGAGTTGATAAGTTTAAGTATTTGGGATCTTTTGTTAACGCTGGAGGAAGTATGGAAGAAGAAGTAAAACATCGGGTACAGGCAGGCTGGTACAACTGGAGAGCGGCCTCGGGAGTTCTTTGTGACAAAAGAGTGCCGCTTAGGTTAAAAGGAAAATTTCACAAGACGGTGGTAAGAACAGCAATGCTGTATGGTACGGAAACAGCAAGCATGAGAAAAGCAGAGCAGAAGAAGATGGATGTGGCAGAAATGAGAATGCTTAGGTGGATGTCTGGGGTAAACAAGAGTGGATAGGATCAGAAATGACTACATAAGGGGGTCAAACTAAGGTGGTGGAAGTATCAAAGAAAGTGCAGGAGGGGAGGCTGAGATGGTATGGACACCTGTTGAGGAGAGATGAGGACCACGCTGGAGACATACTATGGGAGTGGAGGTGCAAGGAAGGAAGAAAAAGGAGGGAGACCAAGAAAGAGATGGAAGGACTGTGTGAGAGGAGATTTACATGAGAAGGGAATTGTTGAGGCAGAAGCGCAAGATAGAAATAGATGGAAACGGCTCATCCGAAACGGCGACCCCATATAAAAAATGGGAAAAAACCTGGGAAGAAGAAGAAGAAGAAGATAGGCTATAGTGGAAAGCTTCATAACTTTCTATTTGTTCTGTGGAAGGGGGAGGGCTCTAATTTCGAAACACCCAGTGTATATATATATATATATATATATATATATATATATATATATATATATATATATATAAACACATATATACATATATATATGTATATGTATATATATATATATATATATATATATATATATATACATCTATTATATATATATTATAAATATATATGCATACATATTCTCAGACGTTAGCTACAAATCTATTCATATATTATAAGTTAGTGAATGAATTATGCGGAATATATATGGAATATAATATATGTATCTATATATATATATATACTATATATAATATATATTAGATATATATATATTATATAATATAATATATATAAATATATATATATATATATATATATATATAATATATATGTATATATATATATATAGACATACTGCTGACCAACCCAATGCTGCTTGGGAAAACTCTGGAGAACTCAGAAAAATTTTCTGGCACCGCCTTGTACTGACTGTGCCTTTTATCCAAACTTTGCAGTCCAGACTGTCCCATTTTTCAAGGTATTACTGTGGTGACTGTTCATTTTATCCAGATATTACTATGCTGACTGTCCTTTTTATCCAAATATTACTTTGCTGATTGTATCATATATGCAAGATTACTATGCTGACTGTCCATTTTGTACAGGTATGACTGTTCCGACTGTCCCGTTTACGTATATAAATGATATCTATTTCAACTGATGTTGAACAGTGATATAATGGGCTCTTCGTGGAGTTGTATTTCTAGATTCTTAGGCTTGTGTTAGACGGAAAAACTGAAAGAAACAGGATTTAAAAAATAGGTCTATAGTGTTTAAATTCAAAAGACCTTGCATTCGCTTGCTATAAACCTGTAGACAAACCACAATTTGTTTTTGTCTTACATTTGTATTCTTTTTGTATTATTATTTGTTTTTGTCTTGTCTAAGTCAAGAAGCCCAGCTGCTGCTTAGAGAGCCTTAAACTACACCTGATAGAATATACATGAAGCTAATCATGCAATTCTCGGTGAAATATTAATTCATTCTTTTGAATGATAGACAAAAAGTAAGTGACTTGCATATCATGATACAACTTTCTTTCTTCATTATTCTGGCGTTCCTTCATTTTTCTGTTACAGGAAAGTATAAGTAACTTCAATGTAGCAATCCAGGACGTTAACTGTGATCCTGATCATTACTTGACAATGAACTTCACTAAGAATCAGTTCCAACTGAGATATAGGGGTGACATTGTCCTTCTTGAGGATGCTGGTAAACTGGAGGAGCAGCGCATCAACAAGTATTGTCTCATTCATCATCTGGACAGTCAACAGTACCTGACATGGACGGTGAAGACTTGTGTACCCAAACCGTATGTCCCTAGATGCTGTTCTTATGGATACGCCATGAAAGATGGTGTATGTCAGTCTGATAACACTCCAAGAATACTCGAACCTCCTATAATTGTGAAACCTCATTCCGAAGAAGCCGTGGAAGGGTTAAATATAAGTACCTACACCAATAATTTAATTTGCAAATCTGAGCCCATGCAAACAATTCCTCTTGGTAATAATGGTTCGCATTTGTTATTATTAGCCAATGGTTTGACCCTCATGTGGAAGCCTAGCGAGCCTCGTATTCCAGAAAAGGTTCATGTTTGTCCACAATATTGCATTGATGGCGTCGAAGACAGTAATGGAACAGTGGAATACTTTGTAAGTTTTTGCTACATGACTAGGAAAGAGGCCCATGTGAAGGCTTGTGAAAAGAAGCCTTGTATTCGCAAATGCTGCAAAGAAGGGAACTCTTATGATACTGAGAAAAAAAAATGTGTTACGGATTCCAACTCCTCATTTAATCTTACGGATATAACTAATTCATCATCCTACAAAATTCTCTTTGGTGAACCACTTTGCGACTATTTCACAGAGGAAGAAAAAGAAATCAAAATAAACAGCGATGGACAATTAATAATTCTTAATGAGAGACAATACCCTTCCACTGACTATTGCGTGGATATCATCTTCAACAAACCAAATCAGACACCAAGTGCCTTTGTGTGTGGCAATCGCCCTGTCACGTGGAAAACAACACGGATCAACATAATCCCGATTGCTAAACTAATTTCTTTGGTCTTTCTGTTTTTATCCATCGTGTGCCACCTGTTCGTCCCTAAACTTCTGGCTCGTGGTGGTGTACATCAGCTGTGTCATATACTATCTCTAACCATCGCTTACAGCACTGCCTTCACTTTGAATTTCTTTCATAAACACATCATCAACAATTACAATCACTGCTTCGGTCTCGGTAAGGTTACTGTTTTTCTTTTTTTCTTTTGTTCCTAAGTTTTATCCCATCTTGAATATTTTTTGGAATCTTGTCATGTGAGATCCGTAATCAAACAATTTACTATATCATCCTACAAGATAAGTCTCTATCAGAAAAGATGCTACATAGATCAAATAAATAATTCATGATCCATCTACCGAAATGAGCAAGGTACAAAGTAGGTAGCTGCTTTTAAAGGCCAGACAAATGATGAAATAAATGTTTTTTTACAGCTATTGGTATTCAGTATGGGTTCCTAGCAACGTTCTTTTGGCTAAACGTCATGTGTTTCGAGGTCTGGAGGAAAATCAGGTAACGTATTTACAATCTTGCCGGTGACCGTCTCCTTAAAGGCGCCATTTGTGGTGTTCATATCTTATTAAGACTATTAATTTATGATTGACTGAGTTAGGAAATTTAGACTTAGATCAAGTGCTAAACTCCCTATATTGCTTAAGAAAGTGAAAAGAGGTATTTGGAGTGTTTGGGCAGCAAGGTTGTGGCGGAATCACAAGCTCAAAAAACAAGCTGCAGAATCCCCCCCACATATACCTAATCAGTCCAGCTGCCAAAATCCACCCTCAATCACACTTTCTTCATTACACAACAAATACAGCAGGACAATTGACAAAAAAAACACAAAACACATGTACTTACCAATCAATCCAGTCACTCCCAGCTATCCTGTGCTGTCCGCTGGTTGAGGTCACAGAAATACCAACAACAACACAAAAAATCACAACCCACAACCTAATAACACAACACAACGACCAAGGACTACAACCCAATAACAACACAACAACCAAGGACAACAATAACAACAACCACCAAAGAACACAACCACAACTCAACAACAACACAACAACCACCAAGGAACACAACCACAACAACAATCAAGGATCATAACCACAACCTAACAACACAACAACCAAAGAAGGAACACAACCTCACACATAACAACAAAACACAACAAAAGACCACTGCACAAACAACAACAAAAACACAAAAAAGGCAACACACACACCCACTAACAACACCAAGAAATCACAACAACACAGGCACAACAACTCTAAGCAAACAACATCAAACTTAGCAAGAACTAAACAACAATAAAAAAACACACAAAACTCAACTGACTTAATTCCTCCAATAACTGCTGTCAACACTACTGTCACCAGCTCTCACCAAAGACTCGCTAAAGACTGACTCAAAAACACTCAAAACACAGAACTCTAACAATCAACAGGACCAGCAGACAGCCCAGAACCTACCAACAACCAATTCAGCCATTAACCATCCATACAGCAATTACACCCTCTCTCTCTCTCTCTCTCTCTCTCACACACACAGACGTTATCAAATGGAACTTCATAACTCCTCCATATTTCCTCCCCTGTTACATTTGACAACGTCTCCTTTCACTCACAACACCCACACTAAATATGCTTCCGCAACACCCACGGACGCTCAGATGCAGGTCCGCTGGATCTTGTTTGAGGGCCCTCATACACACTCTCAGTTACACCGCCATCAACGTCTCCCAGATCACTTCCAGTCAGACTACCATCATTATCTACCTCACTACTATCCCCCCAAATCCCATTCACTATCTCATCTACCCCCTCTAACTCTTGTCCGAACATCTCTCGTAACTCTACCACCAAATCACTTACCTCATTTACACTCCCGAAGAGACTCATTCATACTGCCAACTACATCCTCACTACCTGAATCCCTTCCCGGTGAAACTTCACTAAACCCTGACAATTCAAACCCACACACGCTATACGTATCATTCCTCCCCTCAAAGTCATCTGTATTACACTGTGTAGCCTTATCCACCATTTTTACCCTAACACTAACCCCTCTATCATGCAGCTCACGTTTCTCCCTTTCATTCCCTTTCCTTACCTTTTTGTGCTTCCTTCCATACTCAACCAACGCCAACTGCCGATCTTCCAGACCCATTTGCTCACTGACACTCGGCTCACATTTATTCACCCTCAACCACTCATTCATCGCATTCTCCCAAACATACTGGGGTACTTCCCTCCACTTACGGAGCTGGTTATGGTGTGCCCTAACCTCATCCACACCCCCATCTACTCGCAATTTCCCCAACACATAACTCAATCCACTTGGTCCCACTTCCAAAATCTCAAAAGGCCCTTCAAATTTCTCCCTTACCTTATTCACATTCATTCTCCCTTTTTCAACCACCTCTTTCAACACCTTATCTCCAACCCTAAAACTTTTAAACCTTTCACTCGCTTTCTTCCACAAATCTCGATCACTCTCTGACAGACCCAGTCGCGGCCTAACAATCCTTTCAAAATTCAACACATACTTACAAAGGAGACCATACCTATACTCTTCTGCAGTGTGGCGTTATTATACTACAAACAATTGCACGTCCTACATACATATCCCAATCATTGTCGCCTTTACTCATCATTCGCAAAATCTCAGTCATCGTTCTAACAGTCCTTTCCGCCAAACCATTCGCACTGGGCATATATGGAGTAGAATACGCATGGACAATACCCCATTCCTTCAACATTTCTTCAAATTCCCACCCCACAAACTCAGGCCCATTATCACTCAACATTTTCGCCGGCTTACACACATACATAGGCAACATCACTTGCCCCACCATCCGTGCAATAGTTTTACTCCTCTTATCTTTGATGGGAACCACATAGGCAAATTTACTCATATGATCCACCATCACAATCATTCCCACATGCCCCCGCACAGTCTTTGGCAACGAAACACAATCAATCACAAGCATTTCAAACGGCTCTTTCATCTGCAACCGCAACACAGGTGGACTCGCATGGACACTCTGATACTTTCCCCTCTGGCAGTCTTCACACGTAACAGCCACATCCACACAAATCCTATTCAACCCAGGCGCATACAATCTCTCTCTCATGCACTCCCACAACTTATTTTTCCCCATATGCCCAAACCGATCATGCACCAACAAACACATACTCACTGCTGACTCAACAGAAAACACAGGCACATACACTTCCCTGTCATACACCCCTTCCTGATGCAAAAAGTACACTATGTTTTTACAAACCACAAACCGTTTAGCAACCCTCCTATACACACCCAACTCAGGTGGCCAATCTTCCACACGTACTCCCCCCAAGACACACTGCTGCAACATACTTATCTCCAAGCACTTATCTTGCATTTCCTCAATCTCCTCCTCACTCAACAAATCATTCTCACTTCTAGCAATATCAATTACCCCCACAAAGTTTGCTACAAATGCACTACAATCCTGAATCCTAGCTATTGTGCTACCCCCCTTACTAAGAATCCCATTTCCTATATCTACGCTTACATCATGCATCCTCAAAAATCCATCCCTATCAAAAAGCAAGCTGGCATATCATTTTCTCCCATGATTACAAAGTTATGTACAACTTCCAAATCTCCTAACCTAACCTTTAACTGCACCTCTTCCCAAACCAAAACACTTCCTTGTCCCAGCCCATGTATCCTCACACTTGTACACCGCCTTTTCACTTCCCAATCGCATCTCTCCAGTTCACTTACCACTGGCCCACTCACCAAGGAAGCTTGTGCCCTTGTATCAACCAAACCACAGTATTCACTATCATTTATTCTGACCATCGCCACCATCTTCCCTCGTGTCCCATGCACACACACATTCACTGCCACATCCACCTGATTATCCACATCACAGTCATCCTCACCACATTCATCCTCAGCTACCTCCCTACTTCCATACTCCTGATTCAAAACCCCTTCATAGTCCCCTTTCCTAACCAACCAATTACAACCATTTTCCCCGCACTGAATCCTCAAAACCCCATGCTCACTGCCCATACTTATTCTCCCTCGATATTCGACCGGTCTATCCCATCCATAATACAAAAACACCTTTATTCCAAACAACTCAGCTACTGCTAACAGCAATTTACCGCAACATTTCCTCTCCCCACCTTGTTCCTCCACCGCATAAGCCACTCCTTTCTGCACTTCACTCATCAACCTCACTCGCAACTCATTCGCACTACCAGGTACCTCTTCAACCAGACCTCTCCCTTCCAAGTCTTTCAATGCCGAAAATAAACATTCACACACTCTGTCATCCCCCTCAAACCTCTCTCTTACAACCAAACCCTCAGGCACCACATTTGGACCCCAGTCACTCTTCACGACACCGTTGCCCCTACCATGCATCCTAGACATTGCATCAGCAATCACATTTTTACTCCCTGGCACATATTTTAACCTAAAATCAAACTCACTCAAATCTTCAATCGTCCTCGCGATCTTAGCATTCACACTCTCCTTCCTGATCATATACACTAATGGCCGATGGTCCGTCTGGATGACAAATTTTACCCCATATAAAAACACTTTCAATGATTTCACACAAAACCTTATTGCCGCAAGCTCCTTCTCAACCACCGAATACTTCCGCTCTGCTTTATTAAAAGCTTTACTTACATACGCAATTACTCTCAACTGTTCCTCCCCATCCACCTCTTGCATCTGTGCCAAACACCCTCCCATACTAACCTCGCTCGCATCAGTATACAGCTCAAGCTCACTCGCCTCCTCACTATAGTCTGGAAAAGCCAAGGTGACATCTCTAGCGGCCTCCTCTTTCAATCTCTCAAATGCTCCCACCATTCGCTCATCCCACCTTAGCTTAGTACAATTTTTCTTCCCTGTCCATTCCATCAACGGCTTCCCTATACCCGAACAATCGCTAACAAACTTCCTCCCAAACTCAATCAACCCCAAAAACCCCTTTAACTCGCGCACGGTCCGGGGACGTGGAAAATCCCTTACCTTTTCAACAAACTTTTCACTCTTCCTTACGCCACTAGCACTTACCTTATGACCAAGAAATTCCACCTCCCCAGCCAACCACGAACACTTCTCCAACTTCACTTTCACTCCAACCTCTTCCAACCGCTCTAATACCTTCTTAAGCAGCTCCATATTCTCCTCAACAGTTTCACTCACAATCAAAATATCATCTATAAACACAGTCACCTTCCTTCTATCAAACCCAGCCAAACCCCATTCATTGCCCTTTGAAAGGCAGCAGGCATGTTAGCCAACCCAAAACTCAACCGTTTAAACTGGTAGTGGCAACTACCACTTGAAAAAGCAGTAACAGGCCTGCTCCCCTCCTCAAGAGGCATCTGGTAATAGCCCCTTACTAGGTCTAATTTGGTAAACACTCTCATCCCATGCATCTTGTACACACAATCAGACACCACATTCATCGGAAATCGCTCCTTCACAGTCACTTCATTCACCCTCCTATAATCTACACACATCCGCAGACTTCCATCCGGCTTACGTACAGGGACTATGGGGCTATTCCAAGCACTCTCACTCCTCTCTATCACTCCCACTCTCTCAAGCTCCTCACACTGCTCCTCAATCTCTCGGGTAATAGGCGGGGAAAAGTGGCGAGGACGCTGATATATGGGGGTATCATCTTCCAAAACGATCTTGAATTTGGGAAGCTTAGACCCCCAAAAATCCTCGTCACCACGACTCAACGCACCCTGCCGATCCCACAACATCTGCATCAACCGCCTCCTCTTGTCATCACTAATATTTCTCACTGACCTCAACTCTTCCTCTCAACTCATCATACTCCCAATCATCACTGCCTGTCATGCTACCTGTCATCACCTGTCTCACTTCAACATATCTTGCATCATCTGTACTCACCAACGTGTATAGCAACCCCATACAATCACCTTCACATATACCCCGCACTCGTTTTTTCCTAACACTCGGCAATGAGGCTACAAAAACCCGCGGATTCTCCATATCCAAAATCCCGTCGTATACATGCACGCTTGCTCTTACTAACTTGCTCGCATCCACACCCTCAACCACGTATGTACACTTGTCACCTTTGACAATCCCAAGACTATCCGGCCACGCAACTTTCACACTAACAACTTCTCCGACTTCTCGCGGCACCTTTACACTCTCTTTCGCAATTAACAGCACCCCCTTCCATATTTTACTGGTTACCTCCCATTTCTACCTAAGTACAACTCTCCACGTATGTTCCCCTTCATATGCAACTCAACCATATTTGCTCTTGGACGGACCACTATCCCACACTTCCTCAAGAACCCGTATCCCAACAACATATCATACTTATCACTCACTCCCTCGATCACATAAAAGTCACTTTCATCTACCACTACCCCTCCGATTTCTACATTTTCATGCACCACTCCCACCACAGGCATACCCAAATTTCCTATTCCTCGTACCTCCCCTTTACACTCCCCAATTTCACACTCACTCCGCAACTTGTCGCATCCATTCTTAAAAAGAATATTGACACTACACCCAGTATCAATCAAAGCAACCAAACACACCCCTTTGCACCTCACTTTTACACTCATACATTCATGAGCTCCATTCCCAAACCCTTTTTCATGTAACAATCCTTCACGCACATGCATCACTCCTACTACCTGCATACCAGAGGACCCACCCAACAAACCCCGAACTCCCAGCCTGACTCATCCTCTTTCGCCTACACACACTCGCAACGTGACCTTCCATTCCACATTCAACACATTTCGCACGCTGTTCTTTACACATCCTAGCATAATGCCCGTTCTTCCCGCAGTTGCCGCAAACTATGTTCATATGGGTACCCCGACATCCACTAGCTATATGCCCTACCTGTCCACACCTATAATATTTAATATCCCTATCTTTCTTACACTCACTCACCAAATGCCCTGTTTGCCCACACCCAAAGCACGCTCCTAATGCCCACCGACATTCATTCTTCCTGTGTCCTGGCTTACCGCATCTATAACACTGCTGCTGCTCTCGCTCACAACTAACTGACCCTACTCGTCCAACACTCGCACTCCTATCTCTTTTTGGGCTAACTACACTCATGTTACTTGCTCTAACGCTCCTATCTACCACTCGCTCTGCCATTCGCTTCGGCCCTTCCAAAACTGCCTCCCTATAGCTTCTAAACTCTGGTACAACCTCAGCTACTTCAGTCCTAACACTAACACTTCTACTCTCTTTCATACACCTATCTAACTCGTAATCCTCTACTATTTCTAAAATGTCGTTCCAGGTTAACCTTTCATTCGTCCATCGCATTTTCTCCTTACGTTTCAGATTTATAAACTCATATACACTCTCTGGTACAGTCGCCAACAACTTTCGCACTAACTCCTTACACTCATTTATCCCTTCGTCCCCAAACTTTTTCCTGGCTAATGATTCTAACCTACAGACATACATCGACAACGACTCACCAACATTCATTCTTGCCTCTTCAAAATCTTGCTTTCTCCTATATCTAACGCTACTCTTTATCCTCTTTGCCTGTTCTACAATCCTAGCTTTTACACTCTCATACGGCACATTCCCTACACTCATAATTACCCTATACATATTCAACAAAAATCCCGTCAAAAAGTTACCTAACTCTCTTGCCCAGACTCTCTTGTTATCCCCATACTTTGCCTCACAATACCTCTCATATTCCTCAAAAAAGTCCCTTATATCCCTACTACCATATTCCTCGTATTGTGCACATCGGGGTACCTCTCATATACACAGCCTTTCGTACTTCCCGCTCACTCTCACTCTCACTTTCGCTACTTCCATTCTGACCCATCTTTCCCTCTTCCGAATACAGCGAATCCACTTCCATACTCACGTCCATACCCCTGACTACGCTCTTCTTACCCTTCTTCTTCCTACTTACCTGTTTCCACTAACCGCTATCCAAATCACTCTCAGCCCTTTCCCCAATGTATTCTGACCTAGTCTCATCCTGTCCATCACCCTTACTAACCTTCTTTCCCTTAGTCTTCTTCTTTTCCTCAGCCACTTTCTTAGTCTTGTCCTCAGGTTTATCCTTATCCTGTGTCTTCCCCTTCTTTCCCTTACCTATCACAACCGAATCCCCCTTCTTCACTCGTACACTCATCCACTCGCTCTTTTGCTTCCTTTACCACTCCTGGCCCGTCACAAGACCCAGTAGGCCTACCTCCTAAAGCTCCCTCTCCCACGAATCCCTTCATCATTTCCCGCATCATCTCTTGCACTGCATTCATCATTACCCCCAATTTTTCATCCATTTTCTCAACCATTCTCTCTTCCGCTCCTTTCACCTCTTCTTTCATTTCCACTTTCGCACTCCTTAACATTCCTCTCATATCCTCTAACTCCCTCTTCTGCTCCTCACACTCTACCCTCAACCTCTCATTCTCCACTTCCAACCTTCTCCCTTAGCTGTTCCCTCCGCCAACCGTAACCTCCATCCTTAGCCTCTCTACTCCTTCAACCCATTCCATCCTCACATATCCACCAATCACACAACTCGCTACCCCAATTGCCCTGCAGCTTACACACCAACAGTCCCTGTTCGGGCGCCAAAAAATAATGTGGCGGAATCACAAGCTCAAAAAACAAGCTGCAGAATCCCCCCCACATATACCTAATCAGTCCAGCTGCCAAAATCCACCCTCAATCACACTTTCTTCATTACACAACAAATACAGCAGGACAATTGACAAAAAAAACAAAAAAAACACAAAACACATGTACTTACCAATCAATCCAGTCACTCCCAGCTATCCTGTGCTGTTCGCTGGTTGAGGTCACAGAAATACCAACAACAACACAAAAAATCACAACCCGCAACCCAATAACACAACACAACGACCAAGGACTACAACCCAATAACAACACAACAACCAAGGACAACAATAACAACAACCACCAAAGAACACAACCACAACTCAACAACAACACAACAACCACCAAGGAACACAACCACAACAACAATCAAGGATCATAACCACAACCTAACAACACAACAACCAAAGAAGGAACACAACCTCACACATAACAACAAAACACAACAAAAGACCACTGCACAAACAACAACAAAAACACAAAAAAGGCAACACACACACCCACTAACAACACCAAGAAATCACAACAACACAGGCACAACAACTCTAAGCAAACAACATCAAACTTAGCAAGAACTAAACAACAATAAAAAACACACAAAACTCAACTGACTTAATTCCTCCAATAACTGCTGTCAACACTACTGTCACCAGCTCTCACCAAAGACTCGCTAAAGACTGACTCAAAAACACTCAAAACACAGAACTCTAACAATCAACAGGACCAGCAGACAGCCCAGAACCTACCAACAACCAATTCAGCCATTAACCATCCATACAGCAATTACACCCTCTCTCTCTCTCTCTCTCTCTCTCTCTCTCACACACACACACAGACGTTGTCAAATGGAACTTCATAAATCCTCCATAAGGTTAATCAGTTCCGAAAAAATAAATGAAAACATAATAGGAGTTAGAGGTGTAGGACAGCAATATTAAAGACAGGAAGCGCGAATGGAGCTAAACTTAAGGCTGAAACGTGTATGGCGCTGTGTCCGATGGGACCACGATATTGATATGACGAAGGTAGAGAGACAAGGTAGTCCTGCTGTCGCGCCGAGTTTGGGACACATTTGTGCATGTGATTTTGGGACATAATTCTACCCTACGCCAAAGTCGTTGCCATGGCAATGTGAGGAGTTCAAATAGCGATATCCTTCTCATATATTTAGAAATTATCAAAGAACCTAATAATGAAATATGTTAATTCTCATAATATAGATATTATTATTAAAATAAATATTACATGATTTTTTCGTAAACCGCCAAAATTTCCGGTAAGAAGTCATCATTCATTGACGTCTTAATGAAATCGCTGTTGTGATAGTGGACTTCAAAATGGTTTGTCGTAGTGCACTTGGGTGCAGTGAGAGGGGCAAGGGAATAACAAGCTCTTTTCGTTTTCAAAGGATCCCAGATACTGCAACATAATTATATATTTGTTAAAATTGATATAAAATATCAAAAGTGCCAAAAATGGCTAGTATTGTAGGAAATTTCCCCCCGACTGGGTAGGTTCTGTCCCTGGATGGGGTGTGATTATGATGATCTGGCCTGTAGGGCTACATTAGCAAACATTGAGGTGAAGGTCAATCAAGATCAGGTCGGGTTTTACAATTTTATTACAAAATTAAACTGTGTAAATTTCACAAAATACATGAACTGAAAGGCGGAGTCATGCCAACGAACAACTTACAGAAGGAAATCAACTTTCAAACAATTGACCACGAGGTCCAAAATGCAAACAAGGAAAAGAATGGAAAGTTTATAAAACCCTGGAAAATCCCATGACATCAGTCTCTGAAAGTGTCACAGACAAAAGAGCCTTATTGGTGCAACATTTCGCCTATTCGATTTCTTCAATATCGACATACACATAATCTGCAATATTTCATGTCGAAAATCGCATTCACCACTTAAATCTAAGGAAGGATATTTATTAAAGCGCATTCCAAAGTGTAACAAAGGTCCTATGTTTGAATTGATAAACTGTCGCTCCTATACGTTTGTGTGACGTTACCGATTATGGTCGGTTACCTACACATACACTGACCTGCTCATTGGACTGCCTGTTGTATTTCTTTATCGTAGATGGGACGCTGCCAACACCCTTTAGTAATACCTACCAAGCACCACGTGAGGTGCACTGATGGCACTATTCCTCTACAAGAAATAATATTACAGTTGCTCAAGCCCCTGTCTGTGGCAGAACTTGTGAATGGTATCTAAAACAAGCAAATTTATAATGGTTTTAGACAAAGACTCACTTTTTTTCCATGATGTTCTGGTGAAGGTAACTTGAAATGTCACACTAAATAAGCCTGTTGCTGTTAAGGTGAGTTTACACTAAGCTTCACTGCACACTGCATGCATCAGAATCATCACCAACTCCTCCCAAATTCTTGTTAGCCCCGCCTACTGGACTGCTCATCAAGACTCACGCCACACCACTAACTCACCCTAATAAACAGTCCAGTAGGTGGGGCTAACAAGAATGGGAGGAGTTGGTTATGAGTCATACGCATATAGCCTACGGTGAAGCCTACTGTAAACTCACCCTTAAACTTGCAAAAGCTTCTGAAATATTTGCAAGAACTTATAGAATTCGAAAATGTTTCGCTTACTTGGGGGGAGTAAGCCTACAAACTACTTTGTTGTTGTTGATTGATTTATTGTGAATTATACGCTATGTTGGTTTGTTGGTAGGGTGGGGGTAGTAAAGAACAATGGGAGCCTAAAAAGGTCTGATAAAGGATAGGACAGTTATGATTTATTTATTACAATGAAAAAAAGTAAAAAAATAAATAACGTGAATGTT
>NC_061107.1:95083913-95086413 GCF_015104395.2 Macrobrachium nipponense
CCAAAAGAAAGCTGACGGATTTTTTGGGGAAAGCTTCTTTTAGTTCATTGTACTGATGAACACGGACAGCAATTTTGATGATATTGTAGATTTACCATACGGTACTGTAACGGCTTTTTGCGGTGTGTCATTCATTCGTGGTTCTTGATATGACGAAGTTATATCGAAGGGGTGTTACAAAGCGGCTCTGTGGAATAGTTATTTTGCAATGTATGTTTCTTGGAAATAGAATGCAATATTTCAATGATTATACTACAAAATACAAAGATTTTGTTCTTTTAAATGATATACAGGTCAAACAAAATCCAGAAAATTCTTTACTAATTATTTTTCTTCTCTTTTTATCTATTAGAAGATGCTGGTATTTTTCTCTACTTCTATGGTCCTATCGCTCTTCTGTCTTTCTACAACACGGTGCTTCTAATCCATACACTGAAGAACAGTAGGGTAATCCTCCAGAATTCTGAAGCGGCTTCGAAAGAATTGCAGAACATAGGACGATCAACGAAGGATGTGTCCGATCACGTCCAAGAGTAAGAATCATGTGGTCGCTGTAATAAATAATGTCATGTCACACACTTAAGGATTTTCATGATAAGAAAAAACAAGAAGCTTTCGGTTATTGATTACTCATGGTGTATGGTCACACAGAATACTGTATTGTGTGAGAGCTGGGTCCTTAAAAAAAAAAAAAAAACTCAAAGAGTTCTATTGTTTTTCTTTCCAGTTTTTACCAGAAGTTGAAGCTTTTTGCCCTGTCGGTGTTCTGCTGGTCTACAGAATTTTTGTCGTGGAAAATCCCTCCATTAGAACTCTGGTGAGATGAGCTCGTTTTTATAATTCACAATACGTATTAGTCATAAGCTTAGCTTAGTTTGTAACAGTGTTATTGTAATTTGGGTCCATTAAAACTGCGTAAAAAAATAAGTTGCCAAATGAACTAACGCCAGTAGAATTTGGCAGCAAAAAAGACATGCCTAATTGCCTTGGTCGAGTAGAGAGAGGTTTACATGAATTCCCTTCAATGCATGACAACACTTAGGGTCGCTTTTCAGTTAGTTTTCCCACTAGCAGGCACAGGCTACAACCTTTTTCTCACCTCTAGGGCACTCACTGACATCCTGAACGCTCTTCAAGGTCTCTTCGTATTCATAATTCTGCTGACAAGCCCAAGCAAACGTAGGCTGATAGAGGAAAGGTTTCCCTTACCGTTCCGATTTGCAAGAAGATGCTTAGGTACAATCTGCAAGGCTAAAAGAGAACCAGCAGTGAAGAACAAGCAGGCCACGCCCTCTGCAGCCGAATCCTCAATGTCAGACTCAGCATCAAACAGGACTGCATCTTCTGTTCTTGAATTGTCATCCTATTCCTCTGAAAGAAGTATTTCTGAATGCTGCGAATCTTCCGAGCGAGTTTAACACTTTTAGACTTGCTTTGCTTCCTAAATTGTCAATTTTACGTGTAGTTACCAGTTCAAAATGTCTCCCACTGTAGCCTCTTCAGGGTTCAGTGTGTTCAAGACTATAAACTACAGGTATTAAATGTACAATTAGCTTTGATATATTTCCAGGCATTTTCCCATTGCTAATTCTTGGTGTTTAATAAAAGGATAAAGATCTGCATATACTTATTACTTCCCTTTACAAATACTGCGGTATGATGCTATCAAGAATATACTTCGTGAGCACCACATATGCTTACTCCATATTGTTCAACAACAACTTTAACCGAGTATGGTTTTGATTCCAGAGATGGCCAAATTTTTTGAATTTTCAGTAATCGCACATTTATATTTACCTATATATATTGATATTCCAATACACCCTATTGTTTCTTTAAAGTTAATACGAGGATATGATTCTTCACATGAAAAATTTGAAATTATTGTAGCTGTAAATTTGGCATTTCCTCAAAAGTATCGCGAAATTCGTCAGAGAAATTAATATTTGTACCTCCCTTGACACTCCCATTAGGCAATCCAAACCTGGACCAACAAATATTAAACTATTCCCTGATGTATTATATTATGCACGCAATGGGGACGAAAGAAAAAGATGAAAAAAAGAATTTATCTTACGTCCAGGCATAATAGCACAATGAATTTTATGTACGTATACTGTACATCTATATATATGCATATAGCTCTATATATATTGTATGTATAATATATATATATATATATATAATATATATATATATATATATATATATATATATATATATATATATATATATATATATATATATATATATATATATATATATATATATATATAATATATATATATATATATATATATATATATATACAATATATATAGATATATATATATATATATATCACACACAGACACACACACACACACATATATATATATATATATAGATATATATATATATATTATATATATATATGAAATAATATATATAGATATATATAGATATATATATATACATATACATAGATATATATATAATATATATATATATATATATATAT
>NC_061107.1:95088913-95093913 GCF_015104395.2 Macrobrachium nipponense
ATTATAACGGGAGCGTAAAGGGGCCTTCCCATTCGCAACAGTGGGCATATATTAACGTGGAAAGACCCTACGGTCTTTATTAGAAAGAAACCGGACATTTTGTGTTGGTGGTTGCGTCCCTCGAGAAATTCCGGTTTGTTTGTTGGGCATTTGCTGGACAGTGGGTCAACTCATTTACCGGTTCTCTGGGGAGTAATATTGTTCTTTCTCGCGTTGAAGAATAAAGGATTTTTGCTGATTTGGGGATCTCTCTCTTTCTTTGTTCCCTGACGCGACTGAAGGAGCTGCAGATTACGAAAGAAATTTTGATGCTAAAAGAATCCTAAAAAAAATTTTGATGGCGTCGTGATGTCTTACAATTTATGTTTTCCTAAACATTATAAATATTTTTACGTGAATAAGTTTGGCTGCAGAATCCATTGTATTATGAATATTTCTGCGGAGTAATAATTATTTTACAGAGTGAAACATAGATCTTGCTATATAGTTGTTAAAAAAATAATTTCAAGATTAACATACTATTCAAACAAGGTTTTTATTTGAAGAACATAGAAACTTAAAAACTCGACGTCTCTCAATGATGTGAGATAGTTTTGGTCAATTCTCGTTCGTGCCTGAACTTCAGTCTTCATTTAAGTCAAATAACATAACAAGTGGCCAATTACTCTATTTTAGTCCTTTCTCTAACAATTGAGCTTTGGTAATTTCTTTCGCAATAAATAAAAAGAAATATCTTTGATATATTTTGTAATATTGCCGGTATTTGTGTGTACAGCTGGAAGATGGTTTTCCTTCTGTTGCTATTAATTCCCTTTGAATCGTTTGCCTGATTTCAGTCGACTAAATCCAAGCAAACTTGTCAAGTATCTAATGAGGAACGAATTGCAAAGGCCCACGAATATAGAACAAGAGGAACTTAGATACTTCAAGAGGATTATCATGCCAGGTAAGAGAATAGTATGAAACGACGTCCTATTTGCTCTCACATCACGAAGTATTTACTTGTTCAAAATGAGATGCGAGTCAAGAGATATTTACTTAATTATAACGCAAATGATCAGTTTATCATGTTATTAATATTTTCCTTTCGTATGGAAAATTGATGAGAGAATAGTCACTTGCAGGTTGCGAGGTAAATATACAAACATCACCGTTATACAGGTGTATGCCCCTACTGAAGAGAGTGGAGAAGAAGAGAAGGATGAATTTTATGAAAAGCTAACTGGAGTTATACAGAGGGTTAGAAGACATGATATGTTGTTACTGATGGGAGGTTTTAACGCTAAAGTAGGAAGAGAGTATGATGGCTTTCAGGGAACAATTGGAAAATTTGGAATTGGAGCTAGAAATGATAATGGGAGAAATCTCCTAGAGCTATGTGGTGCATCTGGGTTATCTATAACAAACATATTTCAACCATAAATTAGAGCACAAAACTACATGGGTGTCGCCAAATGGATTGGTACAAAATTTGATAGATTATGTTATTGTAAATCAGAAATGGAAGAAGTCTATATTAGACACCAGAACTTTTAGGGGCTGCCGTGTTCCTTCTGACCACAAACTCGTAATATCCAAAATTAGAATAAAGTTACAGGCCAATCAAGAAAAAAGGAGAACTATAAAGTTTGATGTGGATAAGTTGAGAAATGAAAGAGTTAAACAACAGTATGAGGTGAAGGTAGGAGGTAAATTTGCGGCATTAATTGGCATGGAAAATATGGATATGGATTCAGAGGAATCCTAGGCAATATTAAGTTCCGATACTAAGGACGTAGCAACAGAGGTGTTAGGTTATAAGAGAAGTAACAGCAAACCTTGGTTCAGTGATGAAGCAAAAGTTTTAAGTGAAGAGCAACAAAGGTTGAGAGTTCAAATGGACGAGGAACAAGACCTAGAGAAGAAACAACAACTAAAAAGACGAAGAAATAGAAAGCTGAGAGACACTAAGTGATAGGATGAAGCATGACCAAAACATGTTTAGAAAGAAAGAGCTACCGAGTTGAAGTAGCTATGGAAATTGGCGAGAGCAGGGCTATGTTTGCAGCTGTGAGATTCTTGAGGAAACGCAAGCCAGAAAAAGTTTTGGAGGGAGTCGGGATGGCATGTTGGATGAAGATGGGAACTTGGTCACAGACGAAATGGAGAAAAGGAATATGTTTGCAAGGTATTTTGAAAGACTCCTAAATGTTGATACTACCGGTAGGGATGAGTGCATTGCAGATTTAAACGAGGCTCTGGAGGTACAAGAAGAAGATATTAGTGCAGAAGAGGTGAAAGAGGCCTTAGAATCTGTAAAAAATGGAAAAACTGCTGGCGTGTGCGGGATAACTGCAGAGATGCTAAAAGCAGGAGGACGAAGGATGATAGAGGCATTAAGAGTTGTTTTTAGCATAGTTTGGAAAACAGAGGTGGTACCAAGTGATTGGAAAAAGGCAATCATGATACCAATATATAAAAATAAGGGAAGCAAAAGGGAGTGTGGTAACTATCGGGGCATAAGTTTACTGTCAGTCCCAGGGAAGATATTCATGAGAGTAATACTTAACAGAATAAGACCTATAGTAGAAGAGAAACTTAGAGAACAGCAGTGTGGTTTTAGAAGTGGAAGGTCAACAGTGGATCAAATTTTCACCTTAAGGCAGATAATTGAGAAGAGATGGGAGTATGCAAAGCCAATATTCTGTGCTTTTATAGACTTGGAGAAAGCGTATGATTCAGTATGGAGAGATGGAATGTGGAGAGTGGCAGAACACTATGGTATACCACTGAAAGTGATAAGGATACTAAAGAACTGGTACCAAGGAGTGTGGAGTTGTATACAGCTGGATGGACAGCAAAGTGACTGGTTCCCAGTTGGAAGTGGGCTAAGACAGGGATGTGTTATGTCACCCACCTTGTTTAATGTATATATTGACCATATAATGAGAAGAGTGATGAAGAATGAAAACAGAGGGGCTAGTATTGGTGGAGAAGTTTTTATGGATTTGGACTTTGCTGATGATGTTGCGTTGGTTGCTGATATGTGGCTGGTGCTGGTAGGTATGGTAATGAGGATGGAGACAGAGACAGATTTTTGGCTTGAACATCAGCACAAAGAAGAGCGAGATCATGGTTGTGAGTAAGGATGATGATTGGGTGCACATGGAGGATATGACAATCAGAGGACAGGAACTCAAGCAAGTTGAGAAGTTTGTTTACTTGGGAAGTGTGGTAACAGCAGACGGGAGGCAAATTGAAGATATACAAAGAAGAAAACTAGGAGCAGCAAGAGCTTTTGAGGTTCTGAGAAAAAAACGTTTGGTCAAGGCATGAAATCAGCTTGAGAACTAAGATGAGAATATTCAATGCAGTAGTACTACCAGTCCTGATGTATGGCTCGTCCACCTGGGCACTGACCAGAACAGCGGAGAAAAGGTTGGATGCTTTTGAGATGAAGCTGCTGAGAAGGATACTTGGCATTAAATGGGATGATTATGTAAGAAATGAAGACATCAGGGTGAGATTGAGGCAAAGGCCAGTCAGTACCAGGTTGAAGAGGGGGAGGCTGAAATGGTTTGGACATGTTGAGAGGATGGATGGGAATAGAGACCCCAGGAGAGCACTGAGAGCAGTACAAATAGGAAGAAGACCGCTGGGTAGACCAAGAACGAGGTGGATAGACATAATTGTCAGGGATCTTGAGGATGAAATCCAAAACTTAGAGGAAGCAAGGGAAATGGCTCGGGATAGAGACAGATGGAGAGGAACTGTATCAGCCTTATGCCACTGACCAGTGGCGGGAAGATAAAGTAAAGTAAATAATGGTAAAAGGCAGTCCCGTATGGAAATAGATAGAAAAACAGATCTCCTCCTCAAAGATATCCCTTTAATGACTGCAAGAATATAGTCGCTTGTGTTCCTTATTTTAGTGTTCTTTACACACTACAGTTTGTATTATATTATTTACGCACCATTGTTATTGCTGGTACTAAGGATTTCCACTGATCTCTGCAGCACCAAATTTATCAGGACAAAATCATTCTTTCACTATAACAGCGCACTGATCACAAGGAAAACTCGTTTTGTTTTTCCATATACGTTTTTTAAGTCATGATTTTAGAAACAAGTCCCTCTGGGCTTTCACTAGTAAAACAATTTCTTCAAGCTTAACGAAAACATTTCCTCTGAAGTATTCATGGATATCTATTCGACGGTGAAAAACGCCCATCGAGTTGATGGGACGAGAATCTCCTCGGACCTTTATCTCACGGATGAACAATTTCGCGGTAGATTTTTTATCCATTGAATAAGCAACGTTTTTCTAAAAGTGTCGCTTTTAGTTACTTCTATGAGAATCATACGGAAATGAGTTTCCCTTTCCAGTGACATTTCGGAGTGTTTTTTAGTCAAAGAAACGCGGTTTAGGAACTTATTCAGTTAGTATAGTATAAGTTCTTGCTCTATTACATTGTCAATCAATACTGCCTGCGTATTTTTAGTGATATAAGCATTATTTCTGTACTAGAATTGTCGAGTAATATTGTACGACTTGAATTTACATTTTTTTTAACAGGGAAATTGATACTGTGCTTGCTTCTGGCTTTCTTGAACGAATTGCATTTCACACTTGATTTGATCACCGAATCCAGGTAAAAAAAGCCACATTGTAAACAAGTCACAGGGCAAAGGTCACATTAATTTCGTGTCGATAGTGACTCCACAAGGGGCTTAACCCAGCATGTATCCACCTTTGCGGCGTGATTAGTACTAGCGAGTTGGTGTATTTTCTTAAAAATTATGTATCTACCTTTGCGACGTGTTTAGTACTAGTGCGTTGGCGCATTTAAAAAAAAAATTATGTATCTACTTTTGCGGTGTGTTTAGTACAAGCCCGATGGGGATAACCGTAAAACATAAACAGAAGACTATAGTCTATGTCATAACGATAATGACCCCAGGAAATACTGAGAATTTTTCCATGTGACCTTATTACCGGCACCATAAATTAAGGTGACTAC
>NC_061107.1:95103913-95108913 GCF_015104395.2 Macrobrachium nipponense
ATGCAATTCTCAGTGAAATATTAATTCATGGTACAATTTCTTTTGAGTGATAGACAAAAAGTAAGTGACTTGCATATCATCATACAACTTTCTTTCTTCATTATTCTGGCGTTCCTTCATTTTTCTGTTACAGGAAAGTATAAGTAACTTCAATGTAACAATCCAGGACGTTAATTGTGATCCTGATCATTACTTGACAATGAACTTCACTAAGAATCAGTTCCAGCTGAGATATAGGGGTGACATTGTCCTTCTTAGAGATGCTGGTAAACTGGAGGAGCAGCGCATCAACAAGTATTGTCTCATTCATCATCTGGACAGCCAACATTACCTGACATGGACGGTGAAGACTTGTGTACCCAAACCACACGTACCTAGATGCTGTTCTTATGGATACGCCATGAAAGATGGTGTATGTAAGTCTGATAACACTCCAAGAATACTCGAACCTCCTATAACTGTAAAACCTCATTCCAAAGAAGCCGTTGAAGGGTTAAATATAAGTACCTACACCAATAATTTAATTTGCAAATCTGAGCCCATGCAGACAATTCCTCTTGGTAATAATGGTTCGCATTTGTTATTATTAGCCGATGGTTTGACTCTCATGTGGAAGCCTAGCGAACCTCGTCTTCAAGAAAAGGTTCATTTTTGTCCACACTATTGCATTGATGGCGTCGAAGACAGTAATGGAAGAGTGGAATACTTTGTAAGTTTTTGCTACATGACTAGGAAAGAGGCCCATGTGAAGGCTTGTGAAAAGAAGTCTTGTATTCGCAAATGCTGCCAAGAGGGGAACTCTTATGATACTGAGAAAGAAAAATGTGTTACAGATTCCAACTCCTCATTTAATCTTACGGATATAACTAATTCATCGTCCTACAAAATTCTCTTTGGTGAACCACTTTGCGACTACTTCGCAGAGGTAGAAAAAGAAATCAAAATAAACAGCGATGGACAATTAATTCTTAATGAGGGACATTACCCTCCCACTGACTATTGCGTGGGTATCATCTTCAACAAACCAAATCGGACACCAAGTGCCTTTGTGTGTGGCAATCGGCCCTGCACGTGGGAAAACAAAACCGATCATCATAATCCCGATTGCTACACTAATTTCTTTGGTCTTTCTGTTTTTATCCATCGTGTGCCACCTGTTCGTCCCTAAACTTCTGGCTCGTGGTGGTGTACATCAGCTGTGTCATATACTATCTCTAACCATCGCTTACAGCACTGCCTTCCCTTTGAATTTCTTTCATAAAGACATCGTCAATAATTTCAATCACTGCTTCGGTCTCGGTAAGATTTCTGTTTGTCTTTTTCTTCTTTTTTTTTTCTAATTTTAATCCCACCTTGAATATTTTTTTGAATCTTATTGTGTAAGATCCGTAATTAAACAGTTCACTATATTATTCAACAAGATACTCGATATAAATAAGTCATTATCAGAAAACATGTTACATAGATCAAATAAATAATTCTTGATCCATCTACCGGAAAGAGCAAGGTACAAAGTAGGTAGCTGCTTTTCAAGGCCAGAAAAATGATGAAATATATATATATAATTTTTTTACAGCTATCGGTACTCAGTATGGGTTCCTAGCAACGTTCTTTTGGCTAAACGTCATGTGTTTTGAGGTCTGGAGGAAAATCAGGTAAAGTGTTTACAATCTTACTGATGACCGTCTTCTTAAAAGCGCCATTTGTGGTTTTCATATTTTATCAAGACTATTGATTTCTGATTGACTGAGTTAGGAAATTTTGACTCATAGATCAAGCATTAAACTCCATCTATTGCTTAAGAAAGCGAAAAGAGGTAGTTGGAGTGCTTGGGCAGCAAGGTTAATCAATTCCGGAAAAATAAAGAAAACGTAATATGAGTTAGAGGTGTAGGACAGCAATGTTAAAGACAGGAAGCGCAAATGGAGCTAAACTAAAGGCTGAAACGTGGATGGAGCTGTTTCCGATGGGACCACGATATTGATATGACGAAGGTAGAGAGACAAGGTAGTCCCAAAATCGTTATCATGGCAATGTGAAGAGTTCAAATAGCAATATCCCTCTCATATATTTAGAAATTATCAAAGAACTTAATAATGAAATATTTTAATTTGCATACTAGAGATATTTTAATATATATAAAATGTGCTTTTTTTTCGTTAAGTCCAAAATTTCCGGTAGGAGAAGTGACCGTTCATTCACGTCTTAATGATATCGCTGTTGTGATAGTGGACTTCGAAATGGTTTGTTTAAGTGTACTAGTTAATATTGTTAAAATTGATGTAAAATATCAAAAGTAAAAAAAATGTCTATTGTTGTTGGAATTTCCCCCCGACTGGGTAGGTTCTATTTCCTTGGATGAGGTGGGATTAGGATGATCTGGCCTGAAGAGCTATATCAGCAAACATTTAGGTGAAAGTCCATCAAAATCAGGTTGGGTTGTACAATTTTATTCCAAAATTAAACTATGTGTAAATTTAACAAAATGCATGAACTGAAAGGTGGTGTTGCGCCAACGAAGACCCTACAAAAGGAAATCAACTTTCAAACAACTGACCACGAGGTCCCAAATGCACACAAGGAAAAGAATGGAAAGTTTCAAAAAACCCTGGAAAATCTCATGACATCAGTCTCTAAAAGTGTCACTCAAAAAAAAAACCTTATTGGTTGAACATTTCGCCCATTCAATTTCTTCAATATCAACATACACAAGAACTGCAATATTTCATGTCCATGTCCAAAATCACATTCGCCACTTAAATCTATGGAGGGATATTTATTAAATAGCCATTCCAAAGTGTGACAAAGGTCCTATGTTTGAAATAAGCCTGTTACTGTTAAGGTGAGTTTACATTAGGCTTCACCGCTCACTGCATACATAAGAGTCATCACCAACTCCTCCCAAATTCTAGTAAGCCCCGCCTACTGGACTGCTCATCAAGACTCATGCCACACCACTAACTCATCCTAATGTTCAGTCCAGTAGGTGGGGCTAACAAGAATGGGAGTTGGTTACGAGTCATACGCATGCAGCTTGCGGTGAAGCCTACTGTAAACTTACACTTAAACATGCAAGAACTTATAGAATTCGAACATTTTCGCTTACTCAAAGAGTAAGCCTACAAACTACTTTGTTGTTGTTGTTTGACTGATTGTGAGTTGTATGTTTTGTTGTTCTTGTTGGGAGGATGGGGGTAGTAAAGAACAATGGGATCCTAAAAAAGGTCAAAAGGTCAAAAGGATAGGATAGTTATGATTTATTTCTTACAATGAAAAAAGTAAAAAATAAATAACGTGCATGTTAAATAGTACAGAAAAATTATTTATAATTAAATATAACCTATTTATTCTAACGGCCATTGGTTAAAAAATGCTCTTTTTATCCGTACATTTTAGTTAGGAATATATTGTTCACAACTTCCGTGAGGGGAAAATCTTCCACGTGTTCCGAGTAAGCTGGAGGTCTGATTTTATCCATCAAGGATCATAAGAATTCACTTTAGTATTTCATGAAGGCGGAAGGTTTTGTGGTATAATCACGCCCTGGATTTAAGAGTGAGAGGTCTGTAGTGCTTGCTATTACATGGCCTGTAATAGTTAAATGCTTTCAAAATCCACTATACTCCGTGATATGCAAAATAAAGAAAACGTTGACCTCCTCGTTTTACAGATTACATTTTGAAGTGCTCTCAGAATAAAAAAAAAGACTCAATTTCAACGATTTTTAGAACTTTTATGGTGTCTGCCGGTCGTCAAAACCTTTTAGACATTACCAGTAAAAAAAATAGCATAAAATAGTCAATCATCTAAACGTTGTTCCACTGATCAAGGCCCTTTGAAAGTGCATTGGTAGTTAGATTTTGATAACAATATTCGCTCGTGTTTTGGGCCTTACTGTCTTTGAAATATCCATTTATTAATTTAATACGGTTAAGGTTGTGGTAATATAATCAATATGATTTCAGTGTTCGTGTCACGAATTGGTTGAACACCAAGGATCCAAGTACTCTGCTACATTCCTTATTCCAAACAGCCAAAACAATTTATCTTTTTTAACGAAAGGAACGAAGTAAAGAGACACAACTCCACAAATGGATTTGAAGCAGTTTCCCCATTTACTAACAAATTATCGACTAGTGATAAATTTACTTCAATCTTGCTTTGATTCAATTCTAAATTTACCAGAAACCTTCATGTTTCAAAATGTAGATAGAAAATGGTGCAAACATTAACAATCAATAATAATTATTTTATTTTTCTTTCATTTAGTAGGACATATAATAACACCCTATTGAAATGTGATTACTGGAACTAAGTGTTTAGTTTTTATGATTATAAAGTTGTGTTTAATAGTCCTAAATAAGGCAAAACCATAAGGAAGTTTAATCAAAATTGCAATGGTTTCTGTGCAAATAACATTTTAAGAATGCAAGACATTGTCATTTCCTTTTAACAACCTATATTTGTATAGTTTTTCCTTTATTTTAATTTATTTTATTTTATTTTATTTTCTTTAGGAAACTTACGAAGTACCAACAATCGAAGACGTACCCTGAAATTTTCTTCATGTTGTATGCCTGGGGAATACCCTTATGTATATGGTAAGTTTTTCCCCTCGTTTTCTTTGTACATGCTAAGTTTTTTCTCTCCCTCTTCTTTGTATATGATAAGTTTTTTCTCCTCTTTTTCGTTTAGACGATGTAGTCTACAATTACGAAACATTATCATAAAAAAATAGTTTAATACAATCTAAAGGATATGTTAATTCCGGAACCATACGGGTATTCAACCGTACACGAACGACTAAAGTAAGTCATCAATCGAGTTACTGCAACATACCTATTCATATTAATTTTGTACAGACTAAGGATGGAATTTAACCGTAAGAGGATTTGTAAGTTGAAGAACTCTCTTTCTATATCACATAGTATGTTTTATTCGAGTGTCATTTTCCTTACTTTATAAAGCATATAACTTCGCTCATTGATTTACATTTCTTT
>NC_061107.1:95113913-95126413 GCF_015104395.2 Macrobrachium nipponense
GTTTCCTAAATTGTCAATTTTACGTGTAGTTACCTGTTCAAAATGTCTCCAACTGTAGCCTCATCAGAGTTCAGTGTGATCAAGACTATAAACTACAGGTATTAAACGTACAATTAGCTTTGACATAATTGCAGACATTTTCCCATTGCTAATTCTTGGTGTTTTGATAAAAGGATAAAGATCTGCATATACTTACTGCTTCCCTTTACCAATACTACGGCATAATACTATCAGGCTATGTACTTCGTCAGCATAATAATATTTGCTTACTACATATTGCTATAACAAGAACTTTAAAACTGCAAGAATGGTTTTGATTACAGACATGAGCAAATTTTTTGGTGAATTTTCAGTCATCACGCATGTAGTATATATTTACCTATGTATATTGATATTCCAATACACCCTATTGTTTCTTTAATGTAAATACGAGGATGACAATTTTGTACGTGAAAATATCGAAACAGTTGTTGCTGTTTGTTTAGTATTTCCTCAAAGCATCCAGATATTCGTAAGATAAATTAAGATTTGTACCTCCCCTGACAGTCCTCAAAGGCCAAACAAGCCTTGACTAACAAATATTTAACTACTTCCTGAGGTATTCACACAATGAAGGTGAAAGAGTCATGAAAATATCAGATAAAAAACTTATATTACGATAAAGCACAATGAATTTTATATGTATATATCTATGTATGTATATATGCCTATAGCTATATACACATCACGTGTATATAGCTATACGAAAACTTGACTTTCAAACTAGAACACCTGTACCTATAATTTGATCCCACAATATACATCACAAATTCACCATGAGTGTCTCATTAGCAGAAGTTTTCAGTTTAATGTAGAAGCAACCTTCGAGTGAAGTGTCGCATCATACTACGTTATGTATCACGTATGTATGCAAGGTTACTCATTAGTTCAAATAAAAAATAGACTAAACTATAAGGAATTTGATTTTTCTTTTGCCATAAGATTTGGTTAATAACAGACACCTCTTACGAATAATCATACCGTACTGACCACAAGTCTAATACCTTTTTAACGTCAACTCCTAACCAAAAATTATCCCTTGACTGAGCAATTACCTTCAACAATCCCTATTCCTCTTTCGCTTTTTGATAATCTTTATAATCAGCTAATTAATTATCTAAATTTCTACTTTGAGAATGAAGCCTTTCATGTATGCCAAACTAAAATTTTGGCTTTCAGGTCTGAAAGGGTACTAAAGCTAATCTATCCAGCTTTTAATAGTAAAACAAAGATTTACTATTTGAAATCTGTCTTAAGAAATTAAACTTTTCACGTTCTGGCAAAAAATATTTTTTTTAGTAAATGGCATTTCTGTCGTATACCTAGCTCAAGTTTTTCAAGTAATTTTTTTTATCTTGTATAGCAGGCAGGTATCGAATTATAATAAGAACTCGAAATTTGATTTTAATTAGTATCCTAAAATAGTTTACGCCTCATGCCTATCAAGGGACAATTACTGTAATCTTAAATTACCTCACCATAAACGTTCACACTTAATCTAATTCATGTTATTAGGCTTTCCTATAGTTTTAAAAACACTAGAGGATTTCAGAATCTAAACTTTACAAGGTAAAGAGTTCAGAAATTTCTAGTTATTTAATTAGAAATGAAGCAAGAAAACTTATCAGTAAGCAGTTGGTATTGTTAGTGAAGGTCAAGAAAATTCATATTCACACGAACACATACATAATTTTATAGTTTATTGAAGTATCAGATCACACAATATTTGAACCATCGACTCAAGGTCAACTGAAGTATTCGTAACTCCAGACTCCATTCTCACCTCATTTGAAAATTAAAGTAGAATAAAGAACACTCTGGGGTTAAATACAACTGCACAAGTCAACATCCTGTAAGTAAAAAAAAATCCGCAGAAAATTATTAAATATAGTATGAAATTAAACTTAAGACTTGCAGAAATTGTGACTTTTTTCTGTGGCTTTATTTCCGGCCACCTGATCGCCACTTCAGTATCCACAGTACCAAAGTGACGCTGGTGTTTGGTCTTTTATTTTCTTTTAAGAAGATTTCAACGACTCCTTTGTCATCAATTTTGAATTTTGCCTCTCCGTGTTTATTCCTAGATCTTCTGCTTACCTATATTATGGTGAGATATCATCACCTTTCGTTGTACTGAATGGTGCTTATATTCACTCTATGAATAGAGGAGAAAAAAAAGGAGTGGGATTTTCCATTTTTCAAAGGCCATCGAAACACCCCTCGTCAAAGGATTGCAAGACGTTTGGGCCTTTACAGAATCCCTTGCAATATATATATATACATATATATATATATATATGTTATATATATATATATATATATATATATATATATATATATATATATATATTATATATACATACACGCACATGCACACACAAACACACACACACACACACACACACACATATATATATATATATATATATATATATATATATATATATATATATACATACACACACACACACACACACACACACACACACACACACACATATATATATATATATATATATATATATATATATATATATATATATATATTCTTAAATCCACGGTAGAAAGGTAAATGAAACAGGGACTTGGAACAAGTACTTTCGTATCATGTTCTGAATTTTAAAGTTCCACTAAATATAAAAGAAGCTGAAAGGCATTTATATACAAAATCAGAAAAAGAGTGCGGGGTCACAGTTTATTAATCTGGGAGGCATGCTCTTTAAGCATAAGAGATAAGGAAATAGGATCGAGGTATAATCCTGGGTGGAGATTTCTGCAGGGTCAGATCACCGAAAAATTTAATCTATTGGAGTCCATTTTTATCGAAGGGACGTAATAGGTATGAGTCGGTATATAACCTCACTTGTTAGCCGAATCGGTAACATCACAGAATTCCTGATTTCTTCTCTGTCTGCTGGACGCTGGTTCGAACCCACGAGAGGACGAAATATTATCAGCTAACACATTCCCCTTCGGTTTGCATATATGCAAATATATCAATTCCGAGGTAGAGCGAATTAGATATTATAGGAAATTTGTAGCTCGAACAATATATTCGCATATGTTTGTGCATGGTGCTTAGCTAAGAAACAAAGCAAGGCGGCAATCAAAAATTGGAGAACACAGTCAAAACTCTACTTAGAAAAAAGACACTTGGCGTGTTCTAATTAATATTTCGGTGTAATGGATAGCAATTTTTTTTTAGAGAGGAGATTTTGCTGCAAAATATTGAAACCCTCGAAACCTAATAACTTCTTGTTTATGTTAGGAAGTGCCTTTGGACTCCAAAGGAAATCTACTCAAAAGACACTGTTTCTTTGGTTGAACAAATGATTTTTTGAATGACTATCCCTGTCAGTCTTCAAAAAAAAAAAAAAAAAAAAAAAAAAACTGATGACTGAATAAGCGAACTTCTTAACTTTCTCATCCTAAAACTTTTCCAATATACAACTTCCCCCAGAAGGAAAAATATTTTTTTCACCAAAAACAAGTCTCTCAACACCGTTAGTAACATTCACTAGCGACATGCCATCTATACTGGTAGCTGTCCTAAGCCATTGCACAAGAGTATCCCATAGCAAGAGGAAAACAAATTCATCATTTAATGGCAAAAAGAAAATTGTTCCTCTTTGGCACAGCGAGAAAAGGTAGAGGAACGTTAAACAAAATACTGTCATATGAAAGTCATGTTAATCAATTACAGCTCTGAGGCATGAAAAAAAAGAAAAATTGTTATGATAATGGAATCCAGGTAAAAAAGTTACAGGAATAAAGTCAAAAAAATCTTCCCTAGATAATGACCCCCAAGGCTTTTAACCCTGTATGTATCCACCTGTGCAGCGTGCTTAGTACAAGCCCGTTTAGTCGAAGAGCAGTAGCAATAATATTGGCAAAAATAAAAAAAAATTTTAAAAAGTTGATTTTTTCACAATAATTCAGATATATAAAGTACTTTAACATATCAAAAGCCCAAGAAAATCCATCTGAGGCTTAAGTCAGAAATCACATCGAAACTACCTGCCACCCGTGTTATAACATGCCTCCTCCATACCATGAACATTGGTTCAGTAAATCCGCATTTCTTTGTAATTTGGGTAGAAACTACTAAAATATAGACAAAAGGTCGAATTCAAAACATTAAATGAACATTTCATTGGTGTATTAGTAAACAAATAAACATGAGAAACATCTTCCAGTAAAATCTTTGACTAATGTAACCAACGAGAGTAGAATTAGGATTCTTGAAAGTTCTTAGCAGGTTTATGAATTGTAATGAACTGCTCGTTCCCTCCTTGAAAAAGAATTCTAACACTCAGAAAAATGACCTTGCCTTGAGGGACGAGAGTTAATACAAACAATAATCTATGGCAGAAGGCCGATATTGCTGAAAAAGGAGGAACTTACATAAACTCTGGAATTAGGTTTTAAATGAACTATATTTACATTAAGTTACAGGTAGGTCCAAGAATGAGTGAGGTGATTGACTGTCAGTCCACCGGATACACGTGGATGGGAAATGAACCAGAAACGGCGATCAGAATTTGCGCAAAATGGGTTATTTCAATGCGTGCCTTATTCCAAAGGGTTCCCAATTTCTCCCTCAATCAGCCACAGTGTTTGTCTGCAAAGAGATTGCATTCTAGCATCAGTACTGAGGCGAGGAACATGTGGGAAACTTTACACACTACTTGCTCTTAGCATAAAATATTACAACCCACTCAAGGGGCATGAAATGACTGGGAGTTTACACAGAAAGGACTATTATGTTGCTTGAATTAACCTAGTGGGATGTTTACTAGCATGACAAGGGAATTAATCACAGCATTGAGCCAAAATTGGGTAGTGAGAAGCTGAACAAAGAAGGGAGGAAAGTCGCCTTAGAAGAATGGAAATGGAATACAGAGAAGTGGCAAAACAATTCACTGACAGCATTTAATTTACATCTCATAGTACCTGAAAATTGTGAGTCTGATAGTCTTCTCATCTGCTGATATTTCTGTGCACTATGGAAGTACAAGAATGCTTTTGAGATCCCCCAGAGGAGGCAGGGAAGCAAAAGGGGTGAAGTGGGGTCTGCATGGCTTGAGAAAGTTCTGAGAGTGACTAATACAGAGCTGCAGCTGCCCCGTTATTTTAGAATAAAATATTGCCTAGGTAGGCCACACCCTCATGCAGGGCCCCTTGTGGAGAGTAAATCCAGAGCAGCTAATGGGAGCAAATAGGGATATAGAGAGAATGGAGAATTCCAGATCACAGGGGCAACTTGCATATAGGGAAGGATGAATGAATTTGGTTATAAAGAGGTCTTACTTTTCCTTGGTTCTGGCTTAAAATCCTGAACAGAATCAAGTTAAATATTTTCACCTGAGACATCTACAATGTCTGTACATGTTTGACCTTGACACTTGCTGCACATTGAGGTGCAGTGTAATCCAAGTTTCCTGCATCTACAACCCTTTCCACAATGACCTTTGCACCCACATGCCACAAGTCTGAGTAGACATTCTGGCGCTATTGGTTTATCTGTTCCAACTGGGACCATCATGCTGTCTTGATGTCGCCAACCCCATTTCTATGGATTTAACAGGTTCCTTTTCCACTGATGAACTGTCAGTTATGTTCTAAATAAGTGCTGTTTTGCTGCTGCACTAGTTGAGAGTAGTGATTCCAATTTGAATGAAGTCTGTGAGGATCTGCCAATGGAGCGGTTGTTGCATGTGAAGCAGTATTTGTCTAAGATATCAACTCTCCGGACACCATAGAGTTTTCGAGGGAACTGCTCTCCAGCCATGGAAATATTGTCATTAGAACTATGAAAACTTTCAAACACATCAAGCTTGTCAAGACTTTCCTTTCAGAGCAAGTAAGAATGCTTTCTTCTTACCCTGACCAAAATGAGCAGATGTAGTATCGTAACCAGTAATGGAATGCAGCGTCATCAGATGAATCTTCATGCCACCAATGACATTCTGTATGACTCGGATATCATATACGATGGGTGGTCTGTGACTATAACACTAGCTAGGAAAGGTTGAGACTTTCCTATAACTAACGGCGTTGTCACGTTTCCCATTCTGCCGAGGGAGGTATTTAATCTTAATCCAAAAAGGAGGTATTACACTTTCCTGATTAGCCTGGAGGTCAAGGTGAACCCTGGAAATGGACATACTTAAAGTCTAAAGAGAGAGGAAGTCGGCCTGCGCCAGATTATAATTTGAATGTTGCGGTCAGTGACGTCAGCCAAACCATATCAAAGCTTGTATCCATACACTAATTCAGTAAACAATCCTCTCGGACTGCGGACATCGGCCGAATATCCACCTAATATATTTGTCCAGTAATATTGTTTTCTTTTCATTATTCAGTTGCTTTTCGTACGAAAATGCCCAACAACTGTTGATAAAATCAATCTTGCAAATGCTGTGATTTGTTCTGTTATGACAAGAGTACTGACAGATTATGTAGATCAAACATGAGAGTGGAGATTATAATGCTAAGGAGGCTAATTGGTAAATGGAAACAACCCATTTGCTCTTATTTTGACGAATCAAATATTAATGAAAATCAAGACTGCCTGTTTAATACATTAGGGTCTAAGATTTTGTCCACACAGGGGAAGACTGCAGACAAAGAGCGAGGAAATGCTTTAGTAGAGTGATTTCACTAAAACAATGTCTACAGTTTCCATACACACACACACACACACACACATATAAATAAATATATATATATATATATATATATATATATATATATATATATTATATATATATATATATATATATATATTGTTACGTATGAGCCCGGCCTTGAGAGAGGCTCCGATACGTAAACAGAAATAGTTGAGGGAAAATAAAGGAAATTTACTTGAACTTACCGTAAAGGATTTATAGTGATAATTTACTCTAGCGGAAAGGTCGCCAGAAACTCAGCTAGGTACTTTACAGCTATTTATTTACAAGAGGCTGCTTAACCCTTAAACGCCGAAGGGGTAAAATTAAAAAACTCCCCCGAATGCCGGAGCCGGTTTTGAGTGAGAGCGGAAGCGGAAAAAATAATTTTTTCAAAAAATCACAGCGCACTTAGTTCTGAAGATTAAGAGTTCATTTTTGGCTCCTTTTTTTGTCATTGCCTGAAGTTTAGTATGCAATCATCAGAAATGAAAAATAATATCATTATCATATGTAAATAATGCGATATATGGTAGCAAAAAAAAATTATTACATAATTGTATTAAAATCACGCTGTGCAAAAAACAGTAAAAGCTAACGAGTTTCTTTTTTTTTCGTTGTATTGTACACTAAATTGCAATCATTTTGATATATAATACATTGTAAAACAATAAAAGCAACACCGGAAAAATATTATCACAAAATGATGTACGAATTCGTAACGCACGGACATAAAAAAATGTTTTTTTTCAAAAATTTACCGTAAATCTAAATATTGTTCTAGAGACTTCCAATTTGTTTCAAAATGAATACAAATAATTTAATATTACGATACTGTAAGATTTTTAGCTTACAATTGCAGTTTTCGACCATTTCGGTAGAGTCAAAGTAGACCGAACGTGGTTTTTTTTCTATTTATCGTAATTTATATGCAAATATTTCGAAAATGAGAAAAGCTACATCAAATATTTTTCCTCTTATTTTACATGAAATTGCACACATTTTCATATATAAAACTCTATGAAATGCCTAATATGAAACGGAGCAAATTTTCCGAGAATTCGATGTACGCAATTCGGAGATTTATGGTGGAGAATCAGCGCGCGGAGTGAAGGAAGGTTTTTTCATAAATTCCCCATAAATCGAAATATTGTGCTAGAGACTTCAATTTGTTGCAAAATGAAGGTAAATTATTGAATATTACTAAAATATAAGAGTTTTAGCTTACAATTGCGTTTTTCGACCATTTCGGTAGTCAAAGTTGACCGAACGTGGTTTTTTTTCTTTTTATCGTGATTTATATGCAAATATTTCGAAAATGAGAAAAGCTACAACCTTCAATTATTTTTCGTTGTATTTTACATGAAATTGCGCACATTTTCATATATAAAACTTTATGTAACGGCTAATTTAAAATGGTGCAAACATTACCACAATCGCACATATGATTTTTTCGGAAGAGTTACCGCGCGGACGTAAGGAAAATTTTATTTTTTTTCCTAAATTTACCATAAATCGAAATATTGTGCTAGAGACTTCCAATTTGGTACAAAATGAAGGTAAATGATTGAATATTACTAAAATATAAGAGTTTTAGCTTACAATTGCGTTTTTCGACCATTTCAGTAGAGTCAAAATTGACCGAAGGTTGAAAATTTGTCACTTATCAATTTTTATATGAAAATATTTCAAAACTGATAAAAGCTACAACCATGGGTTGTTTTTAGTTGTATTGTGCATGAAATTGCGCACATTTCCATATATAAAACTTTATGTAACGGCTAATTTTAAAATGGTGCAAACAATACCACAATCGCATATATGATTTTTTTCGGAAGAGTTACCGCGCGGACGTAAGGAAAAAGTTTTTTCATAAATTCACCATAAATCGAAATATTGTGCTAGAGACTTCCAATTAGTTGCAAAATTAAGGTAAATAGTTGAATATTACTACAATATAAGCGTTTTAGCTTACAATTGCGTTTTTTGACCATTTCGGTAGAGTCAAAGTTGACCAAAGGTTGAAATTTTGGCACTTATCGTTTTTTATATGGAAATATTTCAAAACTGATAAAAGTTACAATCATGAGTATTTTTTTGTTGTATTTTAAATGAAATTGCGCACATTTTCATATATAATACTTCATGTAACGGATAATTTAAAACGGTGCAAAAATTATGTCATAGTGACGAAATAATTTTTGAGATGTGTCACTGATACTTTTTAGTGCGTTAAGAAAGAAATTCGCGCTTGCGCGCCTGCGTAACGATTGTAAACAAAACAACACCTTGATCCGTGAACTCCCAGCATCCCCCAAGGCGCTTGATTCAAAAGTTTTAGGCTGGTAGGCCTAAAAGTATTTTTCCGCGAATTTTTAAAAAAACATTTTTGAGCCGATGTATGGTACGTCCATTCGGAAATCGGGGGAGATTTTGACTCGACGTTTAATACGTCCATTCGGCGTTTAAGGGTTAACAGCCAAGGTTTAAGTAAATGCAACTGGTTCCCACATGGACTAATAATATCTCTCAAGTGAATGATAGCTGGCGCAGAATGAAAGTCATTAATAAAGCTGGTTTCGAAATCTTGCAGCAATGCAACACTTGCGGGCAGACAGACTTGGCACGTGACTCAGGGAATCTGGAAAAGGATCCCAGATTACACAAGACAAAAGAAAAATGACTTCTTGCTCAAGATACGGATATTTAGTTCTCTAACACTGGGGCAAAGGAACCCTAATGGTTCACTGAGGTATGCACTGAAGACTTAGTGTTTAACCCTCTTACGCCGACTGGACGTATTTTACGTTAACATTTTTTGTCTCTCGGGTGCCGACTGGACGTATTTTACGTCGACATACAAAAGTTTTTTTTTAAATTTGCGGAAAAATACTTATAGGCCTACCAGCCTAAAACTTTTGAATCACGCCCCTTGGGGGATGTTGGGAGTTCACGGATCAAGGCCTAGTTTTGTTTTGAAGCGTGACCCAAGTGCGCATGCGCGATATCCCTTCTTCTTGCTCCAGCCAGCATCAGTAGCGCATCATCTGAGAGCGATCTTTCATCTAAAGCGTGTTTTTCTGGACTTGTGCGAGACTTTGAGCATTTGTGTTGCTACAGGACATTCCTAGATATGTCTCAACGACGTGTGAACCGCGAAAGGCGCGTTTTACCCGTCGGAAGGGATCGTGTAAGGCGAGTTTTGGACCTGGATGCTGGCGAGGGGCCAAGCACCCAGCATGACCCCGCGCCTCAAGGCCGTTCTGTGCGGCCACGTGTGGCTGAAAGTGTTTCAGGAACACAGCGTATGCCTTTGGTTACCCCTAGGAAGCATGTGGGCGTCCTTAGGGGCATTCGTAGGCATTTGGGAGGCCTCCAACCAAGGGACATAGATGAATATCTATCGGAGCTTGATCGGGAACATGTCGCAAGTCCTCATTTTGATGGCAGATGGTCATCGAGTGATGAGGACATCATTCCCGATGAAAGTGAGGATGAATATATGCCCCCAATGTCCGTTCGAGGCTCATATCCCGAAAGTGAGCTCGAATTCAGTGGGTTCAGTGCTTACGAGGGGGAATCAGAGGAGGGGGAGGATGAGGATACGGGGTCAAGTTTTATCGCAGAGGACGATACAGAAAGTGAAGGCCTAAGTGAGGGTGATGGGCCAACGGGGGAGGGTAGAGTGCAATATCGTGCCCGCGCCCGCACGCAAGGTCGGCTCGTTGCGCCAGCCAAGGTGAAGGTCGGTCGTCGGAGAGTGACGAGGGGTGGACGGAGGACCCCACCCCTCCTAACATGCACCCTTTCACGGCAACCCCTGGGCTCAACGTACCAGTACCCCTGACTGTTTTGGGGTTCATCCAGCTTTTCCTAAAGCGGGAATTGCTGGAATACCTGTACACGAGACGGTGGACTACGCTCGGTACTGGCCGTGTGAGCTGAGGACGACCTTGTCGTATACTGGCGGGGTTGCAACCTCATTGACATGGCACATTTTTTTGCTGCAACATTTATTTTGGTATGACACCTGCTTCCGACGTCAGGCAATAGTTGGAGGAGAAATTATTTTTTATGTATGCCTAATGTGCCTGGCGTTATGTCCCGTGATAATTTCCTGGCGTTGGACAGGTACTTCAACGCCTTCAACCGAAGGGCCATACCCCGGAATAACAGTGATCGCCTCATTTTAGTGCGCCCAGTGTTGGATTATATCCGTGATCGGTGTAGTAATCTCGTGATTCCTGGAAAGAACCTGTCTTTGGATGAGGGGATGATGCCTTACAAAGGAACGTCTTAGTATAAAAGTGTATAACCCCAAGAAGCCGAAGAAATATGGTGTGAAATTCTTTCTTATTACCGAGGCCAACACTGGATACGTTGTGGACTTTTCAGTGTATTCCGGGGTCTTCTCCACGCTGCGTGACACTGTATTCAATCTTGTGGGACGTTTCCGTAACCAGGGATATCACCTGTTTATGGATAATTATTATAACTCGGTATCCCTGGCCCAGGAACTGTATGAAGCAGGTGTTCACGTCAGTGGTACCCTTCGGTTGGTGCGTGGGGCCCCGAAAGTCCTCAAGAGGTTCGCTAGTCATCCACAACACCTGGCAAGAGAGAGACAGAGTGGCGCGGAAGGGCGCTGTCTTCATCATCTGTTGGAAGGGTGTCCGACTCGTCCCCATGATTACGACGAGTCATGAACCCATCCAAGAAGAGATCGTACAGTGGAAGAAGACACGTCGACAGGGCCGAGTTGTGTTTGAGGAGTTTCGTATCGAGCGGCCTACCGTCAGTGGGCACTACAACAGGCACATGGGAGGAGTTGATCTCTTTGATTAGCTCATCCAGTATTATCCCTTCGTCAGGAGAACCAGCAAGTGGACACAGAAGCTCCTCAAATACATCCTTCAGTTGGCCCTCCAAAATGCCTACATACTGTACTGTGGGTACCGCGGTGACAATCTTCCGAGGTTGACCCACTTACAGTTCCTAGAGGAAGCCGGGAATGCCCTCATCAACTTCGATCCCGATGAGTGGCCTTCCATAACTGACCCCCTGCCCCGAGCTGCAGATCTGCCCCTAGAGGAAAGGGCAGATAGGAGGGCCATCTTCGCTAGACCTGCCGCCACCCCTGCTGACGACGCCCCTGCTGCCGCCCCCCTGCTGAATCGACGCCCCTGCTGACCGCCGCCTGCTGACGACGCCCCTCTTGCTGCCCCGCCGCCCCTGCTGACGAGCCCCTGCTGACGACGCCCCTCTTTGCTGCCGGCCCCGCCATTCAACCGACTTTCGCGTCGGGTAGTGGACCCTGTGTGTCGGCTGCAGCCAGGGGATCACATACTGGAGGCCTTACAAGGGCGAAGGCAGAAACGGTGCCGGGTGTGCCGTATGAATGGCAGAAGGAGAGACACCCGGTTCTTCTGTCGTCTCTGCAAAGTTGCTCTTTGCAGGATAGGGGAGTGTGACCGAAAATACCACACTAAGGTCATGTATTGGAGTGCGCCTCCTAAACCGACAGCGGAGGGCGCACGGGGCCGCCGGGTCCATCAGCAGTAAGGGCGCGCGTCTCCCATTCCAAGGCAACAATAAACATTTTAATAAGATTAGATATTATTTTGCTTTCCATAAAGTTTTAGAATCCAGTAGTTTCAAACAACTTTCACATGAGGGCAGGATGTCTATGGCACGACATTCTTGATAGTGAAAGGGTCAGAAATTCATGAAGTTGATGGTACTTTATCTCGACCCATTTTCTGTGAATCCCAACTGTTGCTCCTGGGGAAG
>NC_061107.1:95131413-95141413 GCF_015104395.2 Macrobrachium nipponense
AGACTTGCCTGGACCGGTCGCGAATCCACGGAGCCTTTCAAATCCAGGAACGTCAGTGAAGCTTTTTACCATACTACACTACCGCAAGAATCTCTTGCGGTGGTGTAGTAGGTAAAAGCTTTACTTACGTTCCTAGATTTGAAAGGCTCCGTGGGTTCGCGCCCCGGTCCAGTCAAGTCTATTATCGAGAAAAAATTCCCTTCGGTTAAGCATATATGAAAATATATTAGTTCCGAGGTAGAGCGAATTAGATATTAAAGGATATTGTAGCTCCATATATATATATATATATATATATATATATATATATATATATATATATATATATATATATTATTATGTATATATATGCACATATATTTGTATATGGTACATACATATATATATATATATATATATATATATATATATATTATATATATATATATATATATATATATAATATATATATATATATATATATATATATATATATATATATATATATATATATATATATATATATATATATATATATATATATATATTTATATATATATATGTATATATGTATATATTATATACTGCTGACCAATACAATGCTGCTTGGGAAAACTCCGGAGAACTCAGAAAAATTTTCCAGCACCGCCTTGTATTGACTGTCCCTTTTATCCAAAATTTGTGGTGACTGTCCATTTTTTCCAGATATTGCAATGCTGACTGTCCTTTTTATCCAAATATTACTTTGCTGATTGTATCATATATGCAAGATTACTATGCTGTCTGTCCATTTTGTCCAGGTATGACTGTTCCGACTGTCCGTTTACATATATAAATGATATCTATTTCAACTGATGTTGAATAATGATATAATGGGCTCTTCGTGGAGTTGTATTTCTAGATTCTTAGGCTTGTGTTAGACGGGAAAACTGAAAGAAACAGGATTTAAAAAATAGGTCTATAGTGTTTAAATTCAAAAGACCTTGCATTCGCTTGCTATAAACCTTCAGACAAACCACAATTTGTTTTTGTTTTACATTTGTATTCTTTTTGTAATTTTACTTGTTTTTGTCTTGTCTAAGTCAGGAAGCCCAGCTGCTGCTTAGAGAGCCTTAAACTACAACGGATAGAATATACATGAAGCTAATCATGCAATTCTTAGTGAAATATTAATTCATGATATAATTTCTTTTGAATGATAGACAAAAAGTAAGCTACTTGCATATCATCATAAAACTTGCTTTCTTCATTATTCTGGCGTTCCTTCATTTTTCTGTTACAGGAAAGTATAAGTAACTTCAATGTAACAATCCAGGACGTGAACTGTGATCCAGATCATTACTTGACAATGAACTTCACTGAGAATCAGTTCCAGCTGAGAAATAGGGGTGACATTGTCCTTCTTGAGGATGCTGGTGACCTAGAGGAGCAGCGCATCAACAAGTATTGTCTCATTCATCAACTGGACAGTCAACAGTACCTGACATGGACGGTGAAGACTTGTGTACCCAAACCGTATGTCCCTAGATGCTGTTCTTTTGGATCCGCAATGAAAGATGGTGTATGTCAGTCTGTTAAGACTCCAAGAATACTCAAACCTCCTATAATTGTAAAACCTCATTCCGAAAAAGCCGTGGGTGGGTTAAATATAAATAACTACACCAATAATTTAATTTGCAAATCTGAGCCCATGCAAACAATTCCTCTTGGTAATAATGGTTCGCATTTGTTATTATTAGCCGATGGTTTGACTCTCATGTGGAAGCCTAGCGAACCTCGTCTTCAAGAAAAGGTTCATTTTTGTCCACACTATTGCATTGATGGCGTCGAACACAGTAATGGAACAGTGGAATACTTTGTAAGTTTTTGCTACATGACTAGGAAAGAGGCCCATTTGAAAGCTTGTGAAAAGGAGCCTTGTATTCGTAAATGCTGCAAAGAAGGGAACTCTTATGATACTGAGAAAAAAAAATGTGTTACAGATTCCAACTCCTCATTTAATCTTACGGATATAACTAGTTCATCATCATACAAAATTCTCTTTGGTGAACCACTTTGCGACTACTTCGCAGAGGAAGAAAAAGAAATAAAAATAAACAGCGATGGACAATTAATAATTTTTAATGAGGGACATTACCTTTCCACTGACTATTGCGTGGATATCATCTTCAATAAACCAAATCGGACACCAAGTGCCTTTGTGTGTGGCAATCGCCCTGTCACGTGGAAAACAACACGGATCATCATAATCCCGATTGCTAAACTAATTTCTTTGGTCTTTCTGTTTTTATCCATCGTGTGCCACCTGTTCGTCCCTAAACTTCTGGCTCGTGGTGGTGTACATCAGCTGTGTCATATACTATCTCTAACCATCGCTTACAGCACTGCCTTCACTTTGAATTTCTTTCATAAAGACATCGTCAATAATTTCAATCACTGCTTCGGTCTCGGTAAGGTTTCTGTTTTTCTTTTTTTCTTTTGTTCCTAAGTTTTATCCCATCTTGAATATTTTTTGGAATCTTGTCTTGTGAGATCCGTAATTAAACAATTTACTATATCATCCTACAAGATATTCGTACATAAATAAGTCATTATCAGAAAACATGCTACGTAGATCAAATAAATAATTCATGATCCATCACCGAAATGAGCATACAAAATAGGTAGCTGCTTTTACAGGCCAGACAAATAATGAAAAAAGTTTTTTTTTCTTTACAGCTATTGGTATTCAGTATGGGTTCCTAGCAACGTTCTTTTGGCTAAACGTCATGTGCTTCGAGGTCTGGAGGAAAATCAGGTAACGTATTTACAATCTTACCGGTGACCGTCTCCTTAAAGGCGCCATTTGTGGTGTTCATATCTTATTAAGACTATTAATTTATGATTGACTGAGTTAGGAAATTTAGACTCTTAGATCAAGTGCTAAACTCCCTATATTGCTTAAGAAAGCAAGGTTAATCAATTCCGAAAAAATAAAAGAAAACGTAATAGGAGTTAGAGGTGTAGGACAGCAATATTAAAGACAGGAAGCGCGAATGGAGCTAAACTAAAGGCTGAAACGTGTTATGTGCTGTGTCCGATGGGACCACGATATTGATATGACGAAGGTAGAGGAGACTAGGTAGTCCTGCTGTCGCGCCGAGTTTGGGACATATTTGTGCACGTGATATTGTGACATAATTCTACCCTACGCCAAAGTCGTTGCCATGGCAATGTGAGGAGTTCAAATAGCAATATCCCTCTCATATATTTAGAAATTATCAAAGAACCTAATAATGAAATATGTTAATTCTCATAATAGAGATATTATTATTAATATAAATATTACGTGCTTTTTTCGTAAACCGCCAAAATTTCCGGTAAGGAGAAGTCATCGTTCATTGACGTCTTAATGATATCGCTGTTGTGGTAGTGGACTTCAAAATGGTTTGTTGTAGTGCACTTGGGTGCAGTGAGAGGGGCAAGGGAATCACAAGCTCTTTTCGTTTCCAAAGGATCCCAGATACTGCAACATAATTATATATTTGTTAAAATTGATATAAAATATCAAAAGTGCCAAAAATGGCTAGTATTGTAGGAAATTTCCCCCCGACTGGGTAGGTTCTGTCCCTGGATGGGGTGTGATTATGATGATCTGGCCTGTAGGGCTACATTAGCAAACATTGAGATGAAGGCCAATCAAGATCAGGTCGGGTTTTACAATTTTATTACAAAATTAAACTGTGTAAATTTCACAAAATACATGAACTGAAAGGCGGAGTCACGCCAACGAACAACTTACAAAAGAAAATCAACTTTCAAACAATTGACCACGAGGTCCAAAATGCAAACAAGGAAAAGAATGGAAAGTTTATAAAACCCTGGAAAATCCCATGACATCAGTCTCTGAAAGTGTCACTGACAAAAGAGCCTTATTGGTGCAACATTCGCCTATTCGATTTCTTCAATATCGACATACACATAATCTGCAATATTTCATGTCGAAAATCGCATTCACCACTTAAATCTATGGAGGGATATTTATTAAAGCGCATTTCAAAGTGTAACAAAGGTCCTATGTTTGAATTGATAAACTGTCGCTCCTATACGTTTGTGTGACGTTACCGATTATGGTCGGTTACATACACATACAGTGACCTGCTCATTGGACTACCTGTTGTATTTCTTTATCGTAGATGGGACGCTGCCAACACCCCTTAGTAATACTTACCAAGCACCACGTGAGGTGCACTGACGGCACTATCCCTCTACAAGAATTAATATTACAGTTGCTCAAGCCCCTGTCTGTGGCAGAACTTGTGAATGGTATCTAAAACATGCAAACTTATAATGGTTTTAGGCAACGACTCACTTTTTTTCCATGATGTTCTGGTGAAGGTAACTTGAAATGTCACAGTAAATAAGCCTGTTGCTGTTAAGGTGAGTTTACACAAAGCTTCACTGCACACTGCATACGTCAGAATCATCACCAACTCCTCCCAAATTCTTGTTAGCCCCGCCTACTGGACTGCTCATCAAGACTCACGCCACACCACTAACTCACCCTAATAAACAGTCCAGTAGGTGGGGCTAACAAGAATGGGAGGAGTTGGTTATGAGTCATACGCATATAGCCAACGGTGAAGCCTACTGTAAACTCACCCTTAAACTTGCAAAAGCTTCTGAAATATTTGCAAGAACTTATAGAATTCGAAAATGTTTTGCTTACTTGGGGAGTAAGCCTACAAACTACTTTGTTGTTGTTGATTGATTGATTGTGAGTTATACGCTATGTTGCTTTGTTGGTAGGGTGGGGGTAGTAAAGAACAATGGGAGCCTAAGAAGGTCTGATAAAGGATAGGACAGTTATGATTTATTTATCACAATGAAAAAAAGTAAAAAAATAAATAACGTGAATGTTAAACAGTACAGAAAAATTATTTGTAATTAAATATAGCATATTTATTCTAATGGTCGTTGGTGAAAAAATGCTTTGTTTATCCGTACATTTTAGCACTTTTTGATTTACATTAGGTTAGGAATGTATTGTTCAAAACTTATGTGTGAGGGGAAAATCTTGCGCGTGTTCCTAGTAAGCTGGAGGTCTGATTTTATCCATCAAGGATCATAAGAATTCACTTTAGTATTTCATGAAAGCGGAAGGTTTTGTGGTATAATCACGCCCTGGATTTAAGAGTGAGAGGTCTGTAGTGCTTGGTAATAGTTAAATGCTTTCAAAATCCACTATACTCCGTGATATGCAAAATAAAGAAAACGTTGACATCCTCGTTTTACAGATTACATTCTGAAGAGCTCTCAGAATTTAAAAAATGACTTAATTTCAACGATTTTTAGAACTGTTATGGTGTCTGTCGGTCGTCAAAACCTTTTAGGCATTACCAGTAAAAAAATAGCATAAATTATTCGATCATCTAAACGTTGTTCCAGTGATTAAGGCCCTTTAAAAGTGCTTGGGTAGTTAGATTTTGATAACAATATTCGCTTGTGTTTTGGGCCTTACTGTCTTTGAATATCCATTTATTACTTTAATACGGTTAAGGGTGTGGTAATATAATCAATATGATTTCAGTGTTCGTGTCACGAATTCATTGAACACCAAGGATCCAAATACCCTGTTACATTCATTAATCCATACAGCCAAAATAATTTATATTTTTTAATGCAGGGTACGTAGTAAAGAGACGCAACTCCACAAATGGATTTAAGTAGTTAGTAACAAATTTACTAACAAATTATCCCGATCAATACCGATCCTTTATATACACTCATCAACTACTGTTAAATTTTCTTCAATCTTACATTGATTCAATTCTAAGTTTACCAGGAACCTTCATGTTTCAAAATGTATAAAGAAAATGATGCAAACATTAACGATCAACAATAATTAATTCATTTTTCTTGCATTATTAGGACATATCATGAATAACGGCGAAATTATAACACCCTTTTGAAATGTGATTACTGGAATTGATTGTTTGGTTTTTATGATTATAAAGTTGTGTTCAACAGTCTTAAATAATGAAGTTTAAACAAAATTGCAATGGTTTCTGTGGCTAATAATATATAAAAAATGCAAGACATTGCCATTTCCTTTTGACAACCTATATTTGCATAGTTTCTCCTTTATTTTAATTTATTTTATTTTATATTTTTTTCTTAGGAATCTTACGAAGTACCAGCAATCGAAGATGTACCCTGAAATTTTCTTCATGTTGTATGCCTGGGGAATACCTTTATGCATATGGTAAGTTTTTCTCCTCTTTTTCTTTGTACATGGGAAGTTTTTCTCCTCTTTTTCTTTGTACATGGTAAGTTTTTTTCTCCTCTTTTTCGTTTAGACGATGTAGTAACTCAGTCATTGACTCAAGTTCATCTACAAGTCTACGATTAAGAAACGTTTGTTTTAGCTAAATAAAGTTATCATAAAAAATAGTTTAATACAATCTAAAGAATATGTTAATTCCAGAACTATACGCGTATTCAACCATATACAAATTACTAAAGTAAGTCATTAATCGAGTTATTGCAACACTACCTATCATATTATTGTTTTCCAGACTAAAGATGGAATTTAACCGTAAGAGGATTTGTAAGTAGAAGAACTTTCTTTCTATATCACGTAGTATGTTTCATTCGAATGTTATTTTCCTTCCTTTATAAACCATATATCTTCACTCATTGATTTACAGTTCTTTTATCCAGGTAGGCCTTCGTCCCCAACCATTTATTCTACAAACTTCTGTAATTAGCCTTGTAGGGTCATTTCTCACTCTGATCTAATATTCTATTTTTGTGTTTGAAGCTTTATGTTTTCTATGTAATTACATTGTCATACCATGATTTCTACCCAAATACGTTACTGATCATAAGGAACTAATATATAATCTTACTTTTATTTGCAAATTAATGCTATTTCATTCCTAAATCTTATTCAGTATGCCTACTGCTTAATTTTAATCTTCTAGTCTTTCACTAAATTCCAGCTGAAGAGGTCCTGTATTGAATATATTTGTTCCTTAATATATGAAAGATTCAACTTCATTAATCCTTTCTCAATCCAGTGTTATTTCATTCTTTTGAGAATATTTTATCCTCCTTATCGATGTCCTTAGATTTACAGTGGTACTATTTCTTCAAATTTATGAAGCACGCTTTGTAGTACTTTGTAATACTTTGTAATACGTCATTTTCTATGACACGCGTAACAAACTCACACCTACTAATCGACGTACATAATCAAGAACTTTTGGAATGCGTCAATGACCTCAATTGTTCGCTGGTAAGCTTCCCGTATGTTTTTTCATTTCAGCATCTTCGAGGAATCCAGCGTATTGCATCTCTCTCTCTCTCTCTCTCTCTCTCTCTCTCTCTCTCTCTCTAATAATATATATATAATATATATATAATATATAATAGTATTATATATATATTTACGTATATATATATATAATATATATATATACATATATATAACGTAATATAAATATATCTATATATTATATATATATATATAATATATATATTATAATATATATATATATATACGTATTACATATGGTAATATATATAATAAATAATATATATATATATATATATAATATATATATATATATATATATATATATAATATATATATATATATATATATATATATATATATATATATACATACATATATATATGATATGATCTTATCATATAGTATCATATATATAACATATATATATATATATATATATATATATATATATAATATATATATAATATATATATAGTATATATATATATATATATATATATATATATATATAATCTAAAAGAAAAGTAATTGAAAATAATCTAAAAAAATGTAATTATAGTGACCTGCTAGGCTTTGTTGATTATTCTTGGAAGGAATAAAATGATAAACACGACTTTCTTTTTTTTCAGTGCAGTGACAATAATGATGCAGTTTATAGAACCTCATCAGGTCAGGGGGGAGATCAGGCCATATATAGCCATAAGTAAATGTTGGTTTGATGGTAAGTCTAAACTTCTCATCGAAAATGAGGAATAAACTTTTAAACATTTAATCAACATAGGTAATTTTATGTAGTTCGCGATATAAATTCTGTACAATTAATAGTCGTTTCCGCATTGTTTTGAAACGATACCTATGAATTTACAAGAGTACTAGGATACCTGAAATTTATTGTATTCCTGATGTATATGTTATGGGGAAGTAGCGTTAGCTGTGATTACGTGAATTTACTGATATATTTAGTTAATGTGCATAATTACTGTTTTAGCCGGAGCTTTATGTAATCTCACGATTCCTTGAAAAATTTATGAAATCAATTAATTCTTAGGGCTGTTTTACACTCATTTATTGATATCAACCAGTGCAACAGTGAACTAATTATGATTGATGAACCCGGATGCAAGTTGCGAACTAGGGTGGGGAAGGGGGTAGGGGCGGCGGAACAGTGTAGGATAACAAAAATGACTCTGGAGCTATTCCAAATGAAAAGCCAACACAAATGTCTTATTCCTACAGTACAGTAGTACGATATCATAGATTACATTAAGTCTTTATCCTTTAATGTCCGCAAAGATAGCAGGAAATGACTTCTATATACTGTCCAGATAAGATTTCCTCCTGTGTGGCAATGTTTGGAAACTAGTTAAAAAGCGCTGTAGTCTCATCAAACACACACTGGTTAAAGATACACTCAGTGCCATTAAATGAGCACATGTTTCAACTGGCGATGGTGGAAAAGACTAAGCGTTACAAGAAATCCAGAAAAAGTATGTTAATTTTCCAGCAGCTGCCCTCAAGCTTTCCAAATCCCTGGACAAAGAACGCCAAAAGAAGGAAAGTTTCTCGTGACTAAAGGCGTGGCTACTTATCCCATACTCAGCAAGGACCTACGTAACTTCGAGAGGTCAAGTTTAACATAATTGCTACACAGGCAATGGACTGGGAAAACTTGAAACAGATCGTGATATATCAGGAGCGTTGCCAGATTTTGTGTACTCCAGCCACTGTCAGCTAAGAGCGTCATAAGTTGCAATGTAACTAGGAAATGTTCCTCATTTTTGATGCCCATATATAACTCAGAAACAGTGGATCGGCGTTTACATCATATAAATCACTGAAATGTAAGGCGTTCGACCTGTGGAACATGCTCAAGATGAGCTGAAGGACTGCCATACCTACTCAACTAGGTGCTGTCAAGATATTCTTGGAATTATCACTGCAACAGATCTGAAAACTGATTTATGTCAAGGCAGGTATTTTATGTGGTCAGTATTGATGACATCAATCCAGTTTGCACCGTTAGTGACTTCTAACAGAGCCTAGACAGATTTGGGGGGAAAGGTGATTATACATCCGTTTCAAAATTAAGTTCGATTTCACTCAATTTGACGGCATTCACTTTACAAATATATTTGTTTAAATTAGCTCTACTCCAGTTTCAATTGGGTCAATATTTCTGAATAAAGGAATAGACTGTCAATACCTTTTATTCTGTAAAAACTAATATTGTAAGTAAATACGCGAATTCCATGGGCTTTCAAAGTAAGGATTTCATGAATGAAATAAATATGAGATTTCTACCAACAAAAATTTTGTATATAATTAAGAATAATACGTCTAACATTACAGTAATTATCTATGTGTATAGCAAAAAGAACATCTTGTGAAAAAAGGTTCCCTCCCCTTCCCTCCTCCAAAAAGAGCAAATAGTCCAAATGGGTTCCTTACTTGAAGTACAAAAGCAATAGTAATTTCAAAAGCTACAAAACTGGCATATAGATAAAATATTTTAATAATAACTGTGGTGTATGATGATGAGATATTGTTCGTGTTGTTAATATGTTACAACCAAAAGAGAGCTGGCGGTTTTTAGGAGGGAAAAATTCTTTTAGTTCATTGTTCTGATGAACACGGACAGCAATTTTGATAATATTGTAGATATACAACACGGTAATGTAATGACTTTTTGCGGTGTGTCATTCATTCATGGATCTTGATATG
>NC_061107.1:95146413-95151413 GCF_015104395.2 Macrobrachium nipponense
TACATGACCGAGGTTATACTACTACACATTTAACTAGCGTTCGAACAACTTTTCGTCCATTACACAGTTCCAGACAACCACCTATAGCCAAATGAAACGGCCAATTCCAATTGGGCCGGGTCCAACGTTCTATTTTGCGCTCATACTTGTTCTCTGCATCCTAAGCCACACGAATACGTTCGCGATGAATAAAATCATCCCCAGCACGAGTCCTTCGCCAGCAAAGTAGAGTTGAATATCCTTCGGGTCGTAATCGTCGGAAGTATGTCCCTTTTGTAGTCGATTTCCGACAGCCGCCGGAGCATTCCGCATTAAAACGAGATTAACGACGGGATACGGTGTCGGTCGAAGAAGTCCAAGAAATTCCTTTCACATTGTAGGCGGTTGTTACTTGACTGTAGTCGTCCGCAGCGACGAACGATTTTTTTTTTTTTGAAGTTGCGATGTGAAACTCTCGTACTGCAGGATACTGTAACCAGGTTCCATTAATCATCCTGCAAGTGAAATTATACTTGTCACAAGGGCAAAGTAAATTCAGATGACATCCAAATACAGGGGGGGAGAGAGCCATTTAGACCAGACTTAACCCACATGAATTCGCTGATATTTTGGAATTCAAAAGAGTCAGCTGTACAAACTTTTTTATCCATGGCATTAACAATGAGTGAACCTATCCAGGTCTATGATGACTTGTAAAAATATCCATAATTATAAAAAATAACAGATATCAATACGAATCCCAAAGAAAATTCGATATTACTGGCAGTAAGTTACTAGACAAAGAAGTGGAAAACGGAGCTATTTGTAAGATTGCCATGCAACATAAGAGTCAAAGAGAATATTAATCATGATTCTGTATTTCTTTATGCTAACTGAAATTAAGTTGTGATAAAATCTGATCCTATGTGCCCCTAACAAAGTTTCATATTCAATTTTTCTCGCGCGCATCCTCTGAGGTTAATTTTAAAAACTTTATTAATAGGTAGGAGATGCTATGAAAAAACCCACTATGTAACTAATTTCTATATAAACTTTGGGTTTTTCAAGAAAATGTGACATTTTCCCATGAATGTTTTACTTGAATTGTAATAGCTTAATGTTGCAATAAATATTTCCTTATACATGTCTTGATACTTCTAAATGTCTATGAGGTTCAGAAAAAATTAATTCATTTTATTGTTATAGAAATTCTATTTGCTTATTTTGTTCATTAATTTTAAAATGATTGCAAGTCCTTAGCTAATTGCATTGCACACGGATAAGGAATATATTATGGGTATATCATGTGACCTATGAACCACATGTGAAGTTCATGAGCTAGCATTCCTTTCTCCAGTCAATCTGCTTCACAAGCGGAGACGGCACACACAGGTGAAGCCTGTGTAAGCAGATTATTGAGGTTAAAAGGAACAAATGCTGATACGGCAATGATGACGTCGTCACTTGGCAGGAGATTGCTCTCAGCCAGCTAAGAGTTACGTGACTTGCTGTAATTAAATACGACTTAGTATTTTCAAATGATATTTTTTTGTTTTAATTCTCCACCACATGAGAAGAATGTCTGAAAAAAAAAACAGTACCAAAATTGAACAATATATTAGTTTCATGTAGGAAACTGCATGATTGTAAATAAATGTAATTATGTTAAATTAAATATTCCTTATTCAACCTAATGAAAAAAGGTTCCATACAAATTCTATATGATTATTAGCCCTGTATAAGATTCATATAGGCTTATTCCATAGATAACATTTTCACTTCTAGACTTCCGACTTTAAAATCTCTATTATTTTATTTTATTTATTTATTATTATTTTTTTTCCATTGACTACGAATATAAATCCACGGGACAGACAATATGTCAGTAGGTTTTGATATGTGTTTGAACTTTTAGCTTATTTGTCATTACTAAAGCGTTAAGTTAGAGTTCTAAATCTTTACGCATATATATTTGGATATTTAATTAACCTATGGTTACGTTTTGCTTATTGATTTTATCATGATTCCCTTTTTGTTTTTTTATAATTTGTAACCCTTCGACTTCTTACGGAGTGTATTATATTGACTCCACTTGTATCCATATTTATTTTATTTTTTATATTTATTTATTTATATATTTTTTATATATATTTGATAAATTAATGGTTGGCTTGAATATGTGGAAAGTGTTCTAGCGGCGTACCATATAAGGCTACTTACGGTATCAATTCTATACAAGATATGAATGATAAAGGTATTTAAAACCGCGAGAACCGCTATAATCCAGTTCGGATCCAATATCACGAATTGTAACTCGTAAGACATTGACACTTTCTTATTTATCTCTTATTCTACCAACCCGATTGACTCTGGGTGATAAAATATATTATTGGTTTTCTTAATGGAAAGGAATTCACACGATTTAAGGAGATTATTGATTTACACCACCCGAGTCAGATTATCATGTGCTGAATTCCATGTTTACTGATTTTGCACTCATAAATATTCCTAGCACACTCAATTGCGGTGTTTGTTTTTAGTGCTATTTATTCTATATAATGTGTTAAGGAACTATTAACACTAAGAAGTGTTTATTCCCTCTGTCAGACTCGTAATTCTGTTAATAATTCTACTTATATTCTTTCAAGGATTGATTTGGCACAGGATAGGCCCCTAAACTGACAGGTGTCTTAGTGTATTCCTTGTTTTCATGACACGTGTTACAATTAGTTATGTGCTTTTTATATCTGTAAGCATCGTAGGCCAGTAAAACAGTGATTTGGCTTTCTGTGACATAATAGGGAACCCTGGATGACGGAATGCAACCAGTTTATGACGATTGGTATGAAAGAGATTATTATTACTACCTGGTCGTTAGTCATCTGCTGTGTTCTTCGAATTTTCCTCGTCACGGACCTACATAATATACATTGATTACATATTCTGATACACATACTTTAAATATACTTTTGCTTTAGGGTTTCTGCTCGAAGTTTATTGTTGTTTTTTGCTTAGCCGCTGACCCTGTTTCCGTTCGAAATGTTTATTATTTTGCTTATTGCTGCTGACTCTTGCTTTGTTCAGTTTGTAACAGTTCTGCGCTCCGACCCAGATATTCAATGCTCGCGATCTCTTGGGTTAAGGAATTTTCTTGTTTAGATACGGTTTTAACAATAGGCACGGATGTTTCTATATCTTTTAGTCCAATTAATGGTTCTTTGCTGTATGGTGCGGGATTGCGGGATAATGTGTCAGCTATGATATTTGCTTTCCCAGGTAGATATCTTATCTTGGCTCCAAAGACCTGAATGATCATTTGTCACCGAGTTCCTTTTGGACTGTGATTAAAGCCTTTGAAAAACTCGGTAAGTGACTTATGCTCAGTGAGGACTTTAACAGGATAGCCGTAGATTATGAACTTGAAATGTACTAGTGAGTTAAAGATACCTAGCCCTTCCTTGCCTATTACTGCATATTTACTTTCAGAGGGCTTTAGTTTACGTGAATAAAAAGCTATAGGAAAGAACTGTTTATCATATTACTGAAGTAATACCCTCTTACCCCTTGGTCTGAGGCGTCTGTTGCAATAAAAAAAAATTCCTTATTTAAATCAGGGATTTTAAGTTAGGTGAGCTGCATTATTCCGCTTTTAAGATATCGAACGCCTGTTTATGCTTTTCAGACCATAATAAATCTACGCCCTTCTCGTAAGGATTCTGTTAAAAAGAGCTGTCATGATTGAAGAGTTACATATTACATACGAGGTGTAATACCCACTAACAGCGCCAAAGTGCTGTATCCCCTTTTACGTTAATAGGTACCGGAAAGTTATGAATAGCCGACACCTTGCCATGGACTACTTAAGACCTTGACTAGACACATAAAACCTAGATAAACTGTTCGGGTGTTTTAAAAACTCACATTTAGCTATTTTACTCTGGACATGTAGGTATCCCCTAAAAGTCTCAAAAAACACTATATTGTAATTGGGGCGCAACGTAAGCCGGAGGCATACGTAAAAATTGATAATGTCCCCTGAGTGTGCTGAAAACGGTGTATGAGGTACAATCACTTAGGTAATGGTATCTGGTAAAAGCTTTTAAGTAAGTCCAAGCTGGTGAAAAATAATTTATTCTGGCGTTTGAGGGAAAAATTATATGGGCTATTTGATTTCCTAATGACTCCTATTACTAACATTTTTCAACTTCGTCATTTATCTCTATTTTGAAATTTCATTGAGAGTCTTTATGCAAAGGTACTTATATAGCTTTATGTTTGTCCTTAGACCGTATTTTGTGTTAAATTACATCCGTTTTTCCCAGAGATCACTCGCTAGTGGAGAAACTTCCTGGTATTCAGATAAAAGATAAAAAAAAATTTCTGCTGAATCACCTCTTCTTGAATGACTTTACGGATATTACTTTAGATAGAGTATCAGAGAGATTCATCTACGACTGGTTGGGCGGGATTAAAAATTAGCAACAATAAAAAAATGCGATATTTATATGTATAGGTTTTTGTGGATTACTATATTAACTTGTTGCTGCGAGTCAACCGTATCTAGGGCTTTGTTCGCGGAAATCGTTATATTTCAGAGTGTCGGGAAGGATTAAAATTTCATTTCCCAGCAAAGTCTTTTTACACGCACTAAGACATTCGAGGGTGCATGCTTCTCGAGATTTTGCATGCAAACTGCGACTGCGGTTGTGGGAGAATTCTGTTGGGTCATTTGAACAATGTTACGATTTATGAGACAAATGTATAGTTCCTTTATATAAGTTATTATTTGATTAACTGTCTCATTTTTGTTCAAACGGATTTTAATATGTTTGAAGGTTTATAGGATTTTCCTTTGATAAACGCCTTATTTTGCAGGATGTAAGATAATATTTTGTATATGCCTAGATGGATATCTTACAATTACACTAGATACAAATCAATGTTTTTTATAACTATAGAGGTATCTGTAAGCGCTCGCTTATCCGGACTTCTCATTAGGGAAGTTCGAACAACAGACGGTG
>NC_061107.1:95156413-95161413 GCF_015104395.2 Macrobrachium nipponense
GACCTGCGAGAAAAGTTGACCGTTAAAAACAAAACTAGAGTCTTGGCACAGCAAGCTCAAGAAGCGTCTTGAAGAGTTGTCTGTAAAACCATTAAAAGTTATATGATCTTCGTAAAAAAATTTATGTAAAATAATTTTAATAGTTTCATTTAAAGGAACATTTTTAATGAGAGATTCTACATCAAAACTGGTCATATGTAGATCACCATCCTGTAAAACTATTTGTTCTTGAAACTCATCCATTTTTTAGTGTGAATTGGTTATATGCAAAATCGTTAAGTAAAGTAACAAGATATTTAGATATTGAATAAGCTGGACTAATGTACGCTGCCATAATAGGTCTAATGGGAACACCATCCTTGTGTATTTTAGGGAGACCATATAAAATACTAAATGAAGAGCCTGTTACTAATAGTCTTTGGTAGGTGGCTTCATCTAAAATACCTTCATTTTTGAATTTTCTTAAGAATCTGTTAATTTTATCCTCCCTCTTATAAATTTCTAAAAAATTAGGTTCACCGAGAGACTGAAATTTGGAGTTATCTGCAAGGATGAGATTAACCTTATGAATATATTCCTGCTTATTAAGGCATTTAGTGTCAGTATAGAGAGCCACAACTGCATATGCATGTATTAAGTGTAGTATTTATATTATATGTCTCACAACACACACACACACACACCACACACACACACACACATATATTATATATATATATATATATATATATATATTATATATATATATATATATATATATATGATCAATTTGAATATATAAACAAATTATACTTATATATATATATATATAATATATATATATATATATATATAATATATATATACACATGGCTACTAAATTAAGGCATTTAGTGTCAGTATAGAGAGCCACAACTGCATATGCATGTATTAAGTGTATGTATTTATAGATTATATGTAACTCACACACACAACACACACACATACAAATTAACATTTATGCGCACACACATATTAGTAGTATATATATACGATATATATATATATATATATATATATATATATATATATATATGTAAGTGTTTACATAATAAAAATAGGAATGGCAATGTTAGTCCATATATATAAAAGTCTAAAAACTAAGAGGTCAACCAGATGCTTGCAGGAATGAATGATCAGACTAGAGACGCTAAAGATGACGTATACAATAAGTATGTAGGCTAAGATAACATGCCGTCACCTGTAGTCATTCAATTGTTATAAACATTAGTCCAAGCTCCCCTGCTTGAGAAAACTACCGCCTACGTGATCTGTAGCGTGTCTCATTTGATTGTTGTGTTCGTATGAAACTATGTCATTGTATGTATGTTCATATGTTCGAACTACTGTCTGTTCCTTCATAAACTTGTAACAGAGATGGTAGACAAGCAGAAGAGAGTTAGCTATCGTCATTAGAAGACCTGTACCTCTTTACCTAAGCTTTATCATGTAGAGGAATAGGATTAGCCATCATCATTGCAGAAGCGATCAAGCATCGTTATTAGAAGACTTGTACAATCATATCTGATCTTCACCATGTAAAACTTCAGAAGAATATATAAGTTTTTTATACTTAGTGTTTTCTACAAGAACCTCACCGAACCATGAGTTTAACACATCGTCGTAAAGATAATACCGACTTCGTAAGTGATCTACAAAACCCCAGACCCTCCATTGAAGATGGAAGTGCAATACCAACCGACTTAGCGTATAGATTATCGCTAGTCTAACATTACCTCATAGGGCGCCTTATCATACAAGGCACAAGCCCTAAAAGTATACATATCGTGGATACGGAAGTTATAAATATCGCATTTTTATTGTTGCTAATTTTAATCACGCCCAACCAGTCGTGGATGAATCTCTCTGATAATATATCTAAAGTAATATCCGTAAAGTCATTCAAGCAGAGGTGATCAGCAGAATTTTTTTTTATCTTCTACCTGAATACCAGGAAGTTTCTCCACTAGCGAGTGATCTCTGGGAGAAAAAACAAAAAGGATGTCATTGAAAACAAAACACGGTCTAAGGACAAACATAAAGCGATTTACGTACCTTCGCTATAGATTCTCAATGAAATTTTAAAATAGAGATAAATGACGAAGTTGAAAAATGTTAGTAATAGGAGCCATTAGGAAATCAAATTAGCCCATATAATTTTCCCTCAAACGTCATGCCATAAAAGATCGGACTTGGCGTATCTGCGTAGATTTCTGTCGCATTAACAAGGAAAAACGACTCCCGATAGTTTCCTGTGCCATGTAACCGACGACATCTTATCTCTGTTAGGTTAGAACTAAATTTTTTTTTTTTTCACCAACTTGGACTTACTTAAAGGCTTTTACCAGATACCATTACCTAAGTGATTGTACCTCATACACAGTTTTCAGCACATCAGGGACATTATCAATTTTTACGTATGCCTCCGGCTTACGTTGCACCCCAATTACAATATAGTGTTTGGAGACTATTAGGGGATAACTACATGCCTATATGGATGATCTTGTAATCTTTTCTAATACCTTAGAAGTACTTCACATAAAGTAGAGCTAGTGCTACAGAGAAAAAGACAAATAATCTCAGAGTAAAATATCTAAATGTGAGTTTTTTAAAACGAACATGTTTATCTAGGTTTTATGTGTCCTAGTCAAGGTCTTAAAGTAGTCCGTGGTAAGGTGTCGGCTATTCATAACTTCCGGTACCTATTAACGTAAAAGGGGGATACAGCACTTTTGCGCTGTATGGGTATTACAATCGTATGTAAATATGTAACTCTTCAATCATGACAGCTCCTTTAACAGATCTTACGATGAAGAGCGTAGATTTTATTAGGTCTAAAAAGCATCAACAGGCGTTCGATATCTTAAAAGCGGAATAATGCAGCTACCTAACTTAAAAATCCCTGATTTAAATAAGGAATTTTTTTTATTGCAACAGACGCCTCAGACCAAGGGGTAAGAGGGGATACTACTTCAGTAATATGATAAAACAGTTCTTCCCTATAGCTTTTTATTCACGTAAACTAAAGCCCTCTGAAAGTAAATATGCAGTAATGAGCAAGGAAGGGCTAGGTATCTTTAACACTAGTACATTTTAAGTTCATAATCTATGGCTATCCTGATAAAGTCCTTACTGAACATGAGTCCTTTACCGAGTTTTTCAAAGGCTTTAATCACAGTCCAAAAGGAACTCGGTGACAAATGATCATTCAGGTTCTTTGGAGCCAAGATAAGATATCTACCTGGGAAAGCAATTATAGCTGTCGCATATCCCGCAATCATGCACCATACTGCAAAGAACCATTAATTAGACTAAAAGATATAGAAACATCCGTACCTATTGTTAAAACCGTATCTAAACAAGAAAATTCCTTAACCCAAGAGATCGCGAGCATTGAATATCTGGGTCGGAGCGCCAGAACTGTTACAAACTGAACAAAGAAACAGAGTCAGCAGCAATAAACACCAAACAATAAACACTTCGAAACGGAAACAGGGTCAGCGGCTAAGCAAAAACAATACACACTTCGAGCAGAAACCCTAAAGCAAAAGTATACTTAAGGTATGTGTATCAGAATAATGTAATCAAATAGTAGATTATACGTAAGGTCCGTGACGAGGAAAAAACAAACCCGAAGAAAAACAACAGCAGATGACTAACGACCAGGTATTAGTAATAATCTCTTTCATACAATCGTCATAAACTGTTGCATTCCGTCATCCAGGGTTCCCTCCCTATGTCACAGAAAGCCAAATCACTATTTTACTGGCCTACAATGCTTACAGATATAAAAAGCACATAACTAATTGTAACACGTGTCATGAAAACAAGGGATACACTAAGACACCTGTCAGTTTAGGAGCCTATCCTGTGCCAAATCAATCTTGAAAGAATATACGTAGAATTATTAACAGAATACGAGTCTGACAGAGGAATAAACAATAAAAAAAACTTCTTAGTGTTAAGTAGTTCCTTGACACGTTATATAGAATTAATAGCACTAAAAACAAACACCGCAATTGAGTGCGTTACGAATATTTATGAGTGCTAAATTCAGTAAATATGGAATTCAACACATAATAAGCTGTGACTCGGGTGGGGGTGTAAACAATAATAATCTCCTTAACACGTTGTGTGAATTCCTTTCCATTAAGAAAACCAATAATATATTTTATCACCCAGAGTCAATCGGTTTGGTAGAATAAGAGATAAATAAAAAAAAGTGTCAATGTCTTACGAGTTACAACTCGTGATATTGGATCCAAACTGGATTATAGCGGTTCTCGTTTTCGGTACCTTTATCATTTATATCTTGTATCTATGGAATTGATACCGCAAGTAGCCTTATACGGTACGCCGCTAGAACACTTTCCACATATTCAAGCCAACCATTAATTTATCAAATATATATATAAAAAAAAATATATATAAATAAATATAAAAATAAAATAAATATGGATACAAAAGTGGAGTCAATATAATACACTCCTCCGTAAGAAGTCGGAAGGGTTACAATTTATAATAAAAAAGGAATCACGATAAAATCAATAAGCAAAACGTAACCATAGATAATTAAAAATACCCAAATATATATGCGTAAAGATTTGAACTCTAACTTAACGCTTTAGTAATGACAAATAAGCTAAAAGTTCAAACATATATCCAAAATCTACTGACATATTGTCTGCGGTGATTTATATTCGTAGTCAATGAAAAAAAAAAAATTAAACAAATAAATAAATAAATAAAATAATAATAAATAAATAAAATAAAAGAGATTTTAAAGTCAGGAAGTCTAGAAGTGAAAATGTTATCTATGAAATAATCTATATGAATCTTATACAGGGCTAATAATATATATAGAATTTGTATGGAAACCTTTTTCATATAGTTTGAATAAGGAATATTTAATTTAACATAATTACAATTTATGCAGTTTCCAACATGAAAACTAATATATTGTTCAATTTTGGTTACTGTTT
>NC_061107.1:95166413-95178913 GCF_015104395.2 Macrobrachium nipponense
AGCAAATGATTATAGGATGAACAAGATATTCAGCTTATCATGTTATTAATATTTTCCATACGAATGGAAATAGTTAGAAAAACATATATCTTCCTCAGGAATATCCTTGTAATGACCCCAAGAATACTATAATCGCTTGTGTTCCTTATTTTAGTGTTCTTTACACACTACAGTTTATTATATTATTTATGCACCATTGTTATTGCTGGTACAAAAGACTTCCACTGATCACTTCAGCACCAAATTTATCAGGACAAAATCGTCTTTCACTATAACAGCGCACTGATCACAAAGAAAACTCGTTTTGATTTTCCAGATACTTTTTTTAAGTCATGATTTTAGAACCAAGTCCCTCTGGGCTTTCACTAGTAAAACATTTCTTTAAGCTTAGCGAAAATATTTCCTCTGAAGTTACTGGGACGAGAATCTCCTCGGACCTTTATCTCAGGGATGAACAATTTTGCGGTCGATTCTTCATCCACTGAACAAACAACGTTTTTCTAAACGTGTCTCTTTTAGTTGTTTCTATGAGACTCGTAAGGAAATGAGTTTCCCTTTCCAGTGACATTTCGAAGTGTTTGTTAGTTAAAGAAACACGGTTTAGGAATAATCAGTTCTTGCTCTATTACATTGCCAATCAATACTGACTGCGTATGTCTAGTGATATTAGCATTATCTGTATCAGAATTGGTCGAGTAATATAGGTTTGCACGACTTGAGTTTTTTTTTTTTTTTTTTTTTTTTTTTTTTTTTTTTTTTACAGGCTTTCTTGAACGAATTCCATTTCACACTTGATTTGCTCACCGAATCCAGGTAAAACAATCACATAGTAAACAAGTCACAGGACAAAAGTCACATTAATTTCTTCTTGATAGGGACCCCAAGGGGCTTAACCCGGCATGTATCCACCTTTGCGGCGTTTTTAGTAAAAGCCCGATGGGGATAACCGTAAAACATAAACAAAAGACTGTAGTATATATCATAACGATAATGACCCCAGGAAATATTGAGAATTTTTCCCTGTGACTGTATTACCGGCCAATTTTAATGTGACCTCTTTCCTTGCCAAAATTGTGACTTTTTTTCTGACTTTTTTCCTGTGACTTTATTACCGGCCACCTGATCGCCAATTCGGCATTCAGAGTATCAAAACTACCTGGAACCTGCTTTACTGACGACCGATTTTTTTTTTCTTTTTTTAACAGGATTTCAACGAATCCTTTGCTATCGCTTTTGAATTTTTACTCTCCGTATTTATTTCATTTTCCTCTTACACGTATTATGGTGAGCTATCATCACCTTTCCATTTACTGAATGGTGCTTATATTCACCCTTTGAAAAGAAAAGAAGAAAAAAAAAAGATTAAAGGCCTTCGAGACACCCCTCGCCAAAAGATACCAAAACGTTAGGGCGTTTACAGAATCCCATGCAAAAATGTGTAAAGGTTCAAGTGGGAGAAACGTGGCGCTCTACGCCCAAAACGTTTATTGGACCACAAAGACCGGTCAGACGCACACAAGAAACCTCAGGATTCCCTACCAGGTTCGGTTCTGTAGCCGTTGCTGGAGGCGACTCGTTTTCATTTAAAAGTTCCTGTCAGGGCAGAAGGGAAATCGTAGGCGCAGCAACCACCAGTAAGACAAACAATTGAATTCATTCCCATGCCGATGGAAAGATAATTTAGTGCATGGGATAATGGCATATGAAATCGGCTACGAGAGATGACCAACATTAGTGCAAAAATATCTCGTTGTTAATGACTTCCCTTTTCAAGGACCTCTTGAACTAGGCCCTCTTTTACCAGTTTATTAATTTTCATCGATGATTACTCTTTCCATAATAATTTTTCTATGTGAAGCAGTCTGCTGTTAAATATGTCTAAACAACGTATATAATGTCACTTCAGGAATTTTACTCAGTTATTCGTCTATAGGATTTCTATCTTTTATAAAAAACATAACACATAAAACACACACATAGGTATATATATTACGTGTATATATATACGTATATATATATATATATATATATATATATATATATATATATATATACAGAAGCCAGGTGCTATGTCGTACCTCTAAGTAAATGGGGATACAATCCACAATGAAGTAAAATCCTCTTGTAGTTTATAATATATATTCTTGTACAAGATTAAAGCTTTCGACCATCACCTGTGGTCTTGTTCACATTTTAGTGAACAAGACCACAGGTGATGGTCGAAAGCTTTAATCCTGTACAAGAATATATATTATAAATTACAAGAGGATTTTACTTCATTGTGGATTGTATCCCCATATATATATATATATATATATATATATATATATATATATATATATATATATATATATATATATATTCTATTATATATAATAATGAAAATAAATGATGTGATCATGTAATCCAGGTGAAAAGGTCACAGAAAATAAGTCGAAATAATTTTTCCAAGGTAGTGACCCTAAGGGTTTCAACCCCGTATGTATCATCCACCGTTGCGCCGTGTTCAGTAGAAGTCCGTTGGAGATTCTTTTTTTAAACCAGCTATTTACCCACCTTTGCAGCCTGTCTAGTAAAAACCCGTTGGAGATTTCCGTAGCAAAATAAACTAAAGAGTAAATATCATAAAGATAATGACCCCCAATAAATATTGTAAATTTTTCCCTGTGACTTTATCACCGCCCACCATAATTAATGTGACTTTTTTTTCCTTGCTAAAATTGTGACTTATGTGACTTTATAAAGGGCCATCTGATCAATGTGCAGGTAAGGGTGTGTCTAATAAACGCGTGACGGCAACTCACTGCATCACAAACGAGTTAACGCTGGTTGACTGATTGATTTATAGGTTTTGGGCATAGTGGAAAGCACTGTGGCCACTAAGGCCATTCAGTGCTGAAAAGGAAATTGACAGTGAAAAGGTTTGAAAGCCTCGTAGTTGCACTGTTAATCAATTGTTAGGAAAGGGTGGAAAGTAAGAAGGAAGAAAGATATGAAAGGAGGTACAGTAAAAATAATGAAAGTAGTTGCAGCTGGGGGCCGAAGGGCCGCTGCAACGAACCTTAAATAATGACTACATTACACCGTATGAGGTGCATAGATGGCACTAGCCCCAACGAGTTGAGTTAACATTTGTAGATCCCAACTAGTGCTTGATACGAGACTTACGAGTACGATTACCCTGCATTTGTCGGAGGTTCGCTCCCCACTTACAGTAGATGAATGTTTAACAACCGGTTTGTGATATGAGTGCGATAAGTTACTGATGCCTTTTTTATAACATTTTTTTACTGTTCTGTGGAAGCACGGCAACTATCCAAATAACAAAGAAAGCAAACCTAACCCTAAAAATGCTGAGAATATGAAAATAACTCGCAGCAACTGCACACCACTGATGTTACCCATAACTTGTTGCCATCCTGGGGACAGAAAAAAAAATTGAGGCCATAAATAAAAAAAATCTCGCGTTGAATTACTAGGGATTCAATACAATGCAATACACCATAATGCAGGAACTATTAAAGCAACCGATCATAATAATATCTAATCAGAACACTTGAGTGCTCAATCACCAAACCAGCCAGAACAAGCTAGAAAACTTACCATCAGTAATTACAGGAGCAATGGATAGGATCCTCTAGCTGGCAATCGAAAACTATGCTCATCTGTGGGAATTGTGGGTGAAAATTCGATGCAATGAAGCCAGTCACTTCGCATTAAAATATAAAAACGAAAACGGTGTTCATGGCGGAAGCAAAAGGGGAGATCACTGCTGAACATTTCGCGGGTTATCAAAGGACAACAAACAAATTCAAATTCAAATTGAAAAAATTTATTGACATAAAAAAAGGCATCAAAAAGAGCTGTTAGTCTTGCTAAACACCCCACTCAAAAAATCAATGATGTTACAACCAGTTTTAACAAATGAGTAACCTTTCTATATAGATTTCGAAATTACAAAAAGTGAATTAACACAAACCTTATAAAACTATTTCACAAGATCTGAATTACATAATACCTAATCATAGCTATAATTTTCATACAACAGACATTTTAGTAAGTCCACACTTTCAGCAGAAATAGACTAAAACCAAATACATCTGTTTTAATTAAATTGAATGCTACAACAGCACTTCAAATTGACTTTAATGTTGGAAATAACCCAAATTTTATTTACATAAAATACATTTTATACACCCTTTTTACATAAAAGGAGAATTATTATTTTAATGTACAGAAAATAACCACTTCCATTTCATAACAAATTACAAATAAGACATTTTCTGGGGAACACGGTTGTATACAGTATTACGGCAAACACTAAACATTCTACAAATAAAAACAGTATTAAAGTAATTTATCAATTCTAATACCTTATGTCAATGTTTTTAAATTTTTGTGCAATATTCTTGAACGAATTATTATTAATGAAATAACACACCATTTGCTCAAAACAATTATTATTAAGATTTCTATATTCTACCAAAGAACTACATTCCATAATGTAATGGTGCACTGTGTGCGAATTAGCAGCGTTACAAAATTTACAAGGGGTACCCTCTCCATTCTTTTATTCCCAATGGTATTTATAGCCTAGTTTAAGTCTCATAACAATTCCATTGCATTTAGCTGAAGACTTCCCATAAGTAAAACGTGTATTGTTACTAATATAATCATAATGAGCCATACTGTTACTGCCATTACTCACGATTGCCCTAGCCTTCTCAGTGTTCCATCCTTCCCTTACTCTTGCCATGGTGACTTTATTTTCCTCATACTAACTGAAGTGGCGTAATCTATAGATTCTTTATTACACCCTTGTTTAGCTAATTCATCAGAAACATCATTAAAATATATACCACAATGTGAGGGTATCCAGACAAATTTTACACCGAAGCCTGACGCTTTTATAACAGAAACGTACTCTTTGCATTTGGTAACTATTACATCATTAGAAGGTACTTTGGCATTTAAAGCTAAAAGAGCGCTCTGACTGTCAACAAAGCCTATTATAGATTTTTCATTATTTATTCCAAATTTCAAACACTCATAAATAGCAAACAGCTCAGCAATCCAAGGTTTTATTGGACGTGAATTAGGCAAAGGTACACAGAAATCAAAAACATTATAGTCATTCAACATTTTACAAAGCCTTCGTGAATATTCATTCAGTCTGAAGAACCCTGGAACGCTTGTCACATATCTATTTACAATAGTTTTGAGATGCCTATCATTTTGTCTAATCAGTCTTATAAATGAGGAGACTACTATCACTCTTATTCTTTGAGCGACACTTGGCAAATTCAGCTCCATTCGCGTTATTTCAATCCTTGCAGTTCTAGGCAACCTAATATTACCCTCATTGCTTCATTTTGCAACAATTCCAAGGGCCAAAGATCTTTATCTGTATTACAACATAAGACTGGAGCCAAGTAGTCTATGATACTTCTAATAGTATAAAGATATACAGACCTTAATATTGGAATACCTACACCGTTACCATAATTAGACAATACACGTAAAGGCTTAAGCCGGGATATACATATATTCTTCACATTGTTAATTTGATCCCTTATCTTACCAAAAGCGATATACATACCCAAGTATTTATAACTTGTTACTCTTTCTAGTTTTACTCCATTCAGCCAGAATGTTTCATCACTTACCATTCGTGATTGATATTTTGTTTTACTGTCATTCATCACAAGACCCAAAGATATACAAAGATCTGATATTTCAGCCAACACCATACTCAAAGATCTGCATATATGATTACTTGAGAATTTCCATGAAATTCGGAACTTGCAATTTCATCCCTTAATATATTTAAGAGCATGGGGCTGAGCACACCCCTCTGTGGAGTACCAAGTTCAAAATACTTTTCAGTCGATTCGTAACCCTGGAACATAACATTACCCCTTCTGTTACCCAAATATTGCGAAATCCAAGTCAGTAGCTTGCCTTTTATACCTTTTTAACGAGACACTCTAATATCACATTCTTATTGGCTTTATCAAAGGCTCCCTTTAAATCTCAAAACATTCTGCAGTTGACACGAGTAGTACTAAGACCTTTTAAAAAACCATAAAGATTGGGAGAAAGGAGCCCGTCAACTTTATACTATAGCCTATAGTTTTTGATAAACAAGAAGTCATCATTTTCCTTAGATACAGGTATCATAAGGGCAATTGTCCATTTAATAGGTAAGCGACCATTACTGTATGATAGATTAAATAACGCTAAAAGAGGACTGTCCTCCATTGCTATAAGACAGTTTATAATATCATATGTTATGCCATCTTTACCTGGGGCTGTTGACTTCCCCTTCTTAACACAATTCAACATTTCATCCCTAGTGAAAGGAATACAGGTGTCATCCATTAAGTTGTTCTGCATACAAACTAGCCTGTGTCTTTGTTTCTGTAACTTCCTAAGGCTTTCCTGTATATTTCGAGGGAGAGAATCAAAGCTCGACGCATACGACCATTTGGCGGCTAATGCCTCTGCTTTTTTTTCTAGCATTAGGATGTGCATTAGTCTTCCTTTTAACTCCCCTTTATTGACACCATTCCAAATTTGACTTAATGATTTTGAATAGGAGATGTCCCGTAAAAAACCTTCCCAATACTCACTTCTAACCTTTTGCCTCTTTTCTGTAGCATGCTCAGCCACTGTAACCATCGTTTCTCTATATTGCATATTATTATGGTCTTTCGACCATTCCCTGTGGCATTTTCTTAGCAACTTGTTCCAGCCTTTCACTATTTTATCATTATGATACCTAGGTTTATGATTGCTGGCAGAATTAGTCTTCTTCTGTGGTTTGTAAAGTATGGATTCTATTACTGCTAGCAAGTCAAGGAAAACATTTTCATCCTCAATACCTAACAGTTTATGCTCTTTGTACCAGTCACTTACTTTCTCTATGAAATCACCTTTCTGCCTATCATGTAATACATAAAGTTTTCTATTGTTAATAAGTGGAATCTTTTCTAAATATAACCTAATTTTAAGAGCAAAATGATCACTTAATAAAGTGGTTACTACAGAGAAGTCTGTCTGTACTCTAGGCATATTGAAAAGGATGGCATAATCAAGCCTGCCTCCTTTAACATGTGTTGCTTCACTATTACCAAGTGCAGACGCATTTTCAACCGAATCTAGAAATCTATTTAAAACCATTCCATTGTGATTTCGGGAGCAACTACCAAGATTAATATGTCTAGCATTTAAATCACCGAGTAATACACAATCCTCAGAAAAAAATGACATCAGGTAGATCCTCAATAGCCAAAGAATCTGCATGTACATAAAAATTAACAATATATATTTCTGCATCTTGAAGTGTTACTTTAAAAGCCAAACACTCAGTACCATTGACTTTACTAGCATAGTAGTATGATGGTGAAATAGTATTTCTTATGTAAATGGTTAAACCTCTGCAATTCGTGGATTCATCAGCTTATAATTCAAAATGATAGTAACCGTTAATTTGTAGTGAGGAAACGTTTCTACCTACTTCCTGCAAGGCTATTACGTCAACATTTGTAGACTGAGTATATGCATGCAAATCAGTATTTTGTTTTCTTAAACTATTTACATTCCAGGATATAATATGGAGTTTATGTGCCATTTTGAGTAATACTCTTTCTTAACTTACTTACAGAATGAAGAATATTAATTTTCAGCTCATTGGTTGAACTTTCCATATATTCGGTTATCGAATGAAGAATGTGGGTAAAATCTCCGACCACATTTTTCACATAATCTGGCTTATTTGCTAACAACCAAGCCTTGCATGCAACTGGGCATTTTCATATACCTCTGCAACCTCAACATTTTGAGTCACCCTTTCATTAAGAACAACCTTCTTATTTTGCAAATATATACTATTCATAGTACTCGTAATACTTAACGCGGCCTTTTTAAGTTCTTCAATCTCTTTACGAAATTCTGAGATCAAGTTATTATAATGAACTTGCGTCTCGTCACGAGATTTATTCTTGACTATACTTTGGTTTTGCTGTTCCATACGCTTTTCCTAGAAATTCTCACTAACCACTGGAACCCGAGTATGAATAAAAGCAGAGCTATCAATTCTTGGATTTTCATTATTTGTCTTAAGCGAACGATCACTTTCAGGCCTTCGGGGACACTCTAGAGCTGGCATTATGTGCACCCCCACAATCACAGCATTTTGGTTCGATTACTATCTATTTCTTGATTTTGTCACCACACACCTTCGACTCGTGGGATTTACCACAAAATCGACATCGATGCTCATTTAAGACTTCCAGGCCATATGACCCCACTTACAACACTTATAACACATGAAAGGGTTGTCAGTGTACACAGCAACACGTTTATATCCTAGGCACTTGATAAATACTCTCTCTATTGGAGGACCCTTAATAAGTGCAATTAATTGTGGTTTAGGGACATACTCACTATTAACTTTAACTTTTCTACGCGTTGCCCATTTGAATAGCTTGTCAACTAAAACATCCTCTGGATCCAAGTAAGTAGGGTAGTCAAAGATAATTACCTTTGTACATACACCATACCGCTCTGGTTTTTTCATTACAATATTTTCAAAGCCACTTTTTTATTAAAAAACCAACAGCTATCTCATCCTTCACTGTAATATATGGGATGTTTCTCCCTTCCTTAAATAGAACCTCAAATTCTGGATGACACTTGGACAGCCGAATTGCCCATCGAACCTGATAGTGGAAGCCCAATACATTCTTGGGAAAATACAGCCGAGGCCTTTTAGCATTCACAACATTACCCTCTTTTGTGGTAGAGCCATCACCTAAAATAATTTCTTCAGCACTGCTCATCATTTTCCTTTTCTTCTGTTTCTTACTTTGGACTGTGATAAAGGGTTGCTCGTCATCGCTGCTACTAGACACATCTAAATCCATTATGACGATCTGCCGAGCTCCATCCAACCCTATATTGCTGCTGTTAATATTCTCGGCCATAAACCATCCATGAACGGCCAGATCCCTCTATTCGTCCGGTAAATAAAGTAAACTTCAAAAAACAACTACAACGGTGGGAACACGTCCTTCCTTGATACCTGCTGCTTTTGGAGTGACAACTAACATGGTGTGAATGACCTACAACCAAGTCTATTTCCAGTAAACACATGACCTACAAAAACACCAGCTCGTGGGCGGCGAAAGTCTTGTTCAGAGGCATCAAACTTTCTCTACCATAATGGCATGCCTCCAACTACAGTAAAGCAAGTCATAACCATGTCAGTAACCTATTGTTTATATATCACATAAAGGTTGAAATCATGTCAACGACCGCGGTTGAACCTATAGCAAATGCCGATGACCATATGAAGCAATAGGTGGAACGACGGGCAAGTCGTTGACTTATTCAACCTGTCAGCGATGAGTGTGCAATGAGCTGTCGGATGTGCTTTTAATGGAGTGTGGAACCAAACTAGGAAACAATCATCACCCTACGAGAAATTACTCGTCACAGGAAGTCAGCAATGCAGTCAGAATTACAAGAAACAATGGAAGCAGTATCATACCAACTGTTCAGTAATGGCATTTGTCATTCAGTAGCAAATACCAGACGCTTTCTATAAGTATCTGTACCTTAAGGCACATCGCTTTCGTTGCTTGAGAAGAGAAGGTAAATCTCTGTTAAACCTAATAAAGGCAGGATAGTCTCAAATAGATGTAAACCCACTTGTATGCTTGATATATAGTTAACAAATCTTTGAAAGGATTGATAGACCAAAACTACAATTTTTCTTGGACCACCATAATATCATTACAGAATATATATATATATATATATATATATATATATATATATATATATATATATATATATATATATATATATATATATTAGGGTTATGCTTATGCATAGCATATACGTATTTGTTAATGTATGCGGGTGTCCTCCCTTTCACATCTCAAATAAATGGTAACCCTACGCATATACAACAACAAGGAGGCAAAAATGACATCCTATGGGAGAGATTAATGTTTGTAAACAATGAGGCATATCTGGCGCATGCGTAGTACCCTGGTGGGTAAAAGCGAACAATAGCATACGACGCTCTCACCTAATTTAACTTTATCAAGTGTTTTGTGCACACTGTACATGTATGGCAGGGTAAGGTTTCTTTCTTGCTTATTGCATTGTATATGCATTCTAATGTAGTGCTGAATTATAGTTTCTCAAAATGTGAAAAAAAAAAAAAATTCTCAAAGCTGGTTATGTTTTAAATTTTTCAGTCTGTTAACTTTACTTACCGTACGAGAAAAAAACCACATTCCAAGGCAACAATAATCATTTTAATAAAATTAAATATAATTGTGCTTTCCATAAAGTTTTAGAATCCACTAGTTTCAAACAACTTTCACATGAGGGCAAGATGTCTATGGCACGAGACTCTTGATCAGGGACGGACTGGGACTAAATTTCGGCCCAGGACTTGATGTTGACCGGCCCACTGGAAGATGGAGCTAAATAGAAGTGGGGAGGTATATTTTGAAATGAAAGTATACATTTGATGGGAAATACAGACACACACACACACTCATATATATATATATATATATATATATATATATATATATATATATATATATATATATACTATATATATATATATATATGTATATATATATATATATATATATATATATATATATATATACACACACACACATATATATATATATATATATATATATATATATATATATATATATATATATATATATATATATATATATATAATAGTGATGGGTCGGATAAACGGCCCTGGGAAAATAAAACACATGCAGGCATAACTTGAGAATTACTTTTATTTTCGATTATCAAAATTTTCTTTAATAGTTCACTCTTGTATGCAACTTTGTCAATTAATAAATCATTGTCGAGAGACATTAATATATCCCTCTCCTCTGTCAATAGCATAAACTCCTGGAGGTGTTCCTGTGAGAGTCTGCTTCTTAGACGATTTTTTATGAATTTCAAGGTAGAAAAACTTCTCTCACAGGAAACGTGAGTAACTGACAAGGTCAGGAGATACTTGTAAGCTAGACCAATTATATGTTAGGCATCAGTTAAGTTGTACCTACAGAGTATCTGGTGACAGCAGACTGGACAATTCTTACATGATGAACATTTCGTTGCAATTGTCTCATGTCTCTTTGTTCCCTTATTCTTCAGATTTTTAAAGTTTTCTTACTAACATTTTTTTTATTTATTTATAATTTTTTTTTACTACAGACCGGCCCACAAGCCCCTTTTAACCACCGGCCCAAGGGGAAAAGTCCCCTTTCTGCAAATGGCCAGTCCGTCGCTGCTCTTGATAGTGAAAGGGTCAGAAGTTCATGAAGTTGACGGTACTTTATCTCGACCCATTTTCTGTGAATCCCAACTGTTGCTCCTGGGGAAGTCTATCGTTATTTTTTACCCTAAAAACATGGAATCATAATTTTATGTATTTATTGTTGGTATATTTCAATACACAATTAATAAATATATAGGAATGCTGTAGAATAATAACGTTTAAAATTTTCTATGTAGTGAAATCGCCGGCATTTTGATCTTCCGAAAAGATGTCGACGAAAATATGTAAAACTGAATATTTCAATACACAAATGCTTTTATGCTCTAATATTTTGCCTAAGATTATATATTTTCATAAAGACCAACTTTCAATTGAAAGCTGGCACGAATTAGATACGTATGGGTGAAATTTCTGTGTTGGTGGTGGCACGATATCGAAACGTCGCTCTTGGCAATGGTTGGTAAACGTTTCAAATTGGTAGGGTAGACATGGCGGGACTAGGTTGTGGTTTTTATGAACTTAGTTATAATATTACTCATTTATTGAGTAAGAGCTCTACCTTGTACCTCCTGAGTAATTTGAACCAGGTTACGAAGTGCTCTGTCCCACTGCTCTCTTTCATCTGAATTTTTTTAAGCTTTGCATGAGTTGGACAGGTAATGGCTGCCAACCACTTATTTCTCCTCTTTGTCACTTTCACTGGGAATACGATGCCAGGATACTAAACTTCCCTTTCCCCACCTATTCGTGCATCCTTAAACAACACACGATTGAACCATTGCTTATAAATAAGGTGCAGATTAACTTGCATGATCAACGTTCTTCTGATAAGGAAGAAGAGGGGAAATGGCTTTTTACCCACCAGCAGTGTTATTGTTTGGAAAAGACGTGTTGGAGACGTCACGTTGATGACTCCTACATTATGCGGAACGAACACCTATTATTATAGAAGAATGTGAAACCTCCCTCATAAAATCAGATTTTACACTGGTGATTCTTCTTAGCACCGGCTTTCTTCTGATATATACCACTGAACTTCCCCGATATATCCAGATACCTTACTGGCGCTGTTGATAATGATAAGGTAGAGAAAAGGAAGCAAAACATTTCAAACACAAGTTTGACCTTGAACTGAGCAGACGCATAGAAGTGAATAGGAATG
>NC_061107.1:95186413-95193913 GCF_015104395.2 Macrobrachium nipponense
CTATGCTGTCTGTCCATTTTGTCCAGGTATGACTGTTCCGACTGTCCCGTTACGTATATAAATGATATCTATTTCAACTGATGTTGAACAGTGATATAATGGGCTCTTCGTGGAGTTGTATTTCTAGATTCTTAGGCTTGTGTTAGACGGAAAAACTGAAAGAAACAGGATTTAAAAAATAGGTCTATAGTGTTTAAATTCAAAAGACCTTGCATTCGCTTGCTATAAACCTGTAGACAAACCACAATTTGTTTTTGTCTTACATTTGTATTCTTTTTGTATTATTATTTGTTTTTGTCTTGTCTAAGTCAAGAAGCCCAGCTGCTGCTTAGAGAGCCTTAAACTACACCTGATAGAATATACAGGAAGCTAATCATGCAATTCTCAGTGAAATATTAATTCATGATATAATTTCTTTTGAATGATAGACAAAAAGTAAGTTACTTGCATATCATGATACAACTTTCTTTCTTCGTTATTCTGGCGTTCCTTCATTTTTCTGTTACAGGAAAGTATAAGTAACTTCAATGTAACAATCCAGGACGTGAACTGTGATCCTGATCATTACTTGACAATGAACTTCAATAAGAGTCAGTTCCAGCTGAGAAATAGGGGTGACATTGTCCTTCTTGAGGATGCTGGTGACCTAGAGGAGCAGCGCATCAACAAGTATTGTCTCATTCATCAACTGGACAGTCAACAGTACCTGACATGGACGGTGAAGACTTGTGTACCCAAACCGTATGTCCCTAGATGCTGTTCTTTTGGATCCGCCATGAAAGATGGTGTATGTCAGTCTGTTAAGACTCCAAGAATACTCAAACCTCCTATAATTGTAAAACCTCATTCCGAAAAAGCCGTGGGTGGGTTAAATATAAATAACTACACCAATAATTTAATTTGCAAATCTGAGCCCATGCAGACAATTCCTCTTGGTAATAATGGTTCGCATTTGTTATTATTAGCCGATGGTTTGACTCTCATGTGGAAGCCTAGCGAACCTCGTCTTCAAGAAAAGGTTCATTTTTGTCCACACTATTGCATTGATGGCGTCGAACACAGTAATGGAACAGTGGAATACTTTGTAAGTTTTTGCTACATGACTAGGAAAGAGACCCATTTGAAAGCTTGTGAAAAGGAGCCTTGTATTCGCAAATGCTGCAAAGAAGGGAACTCTTATGATACTGAGAAAAAAAAATGTGTTATGGATTCCAACTCCTCATTTAATCTTACTGATATAACTAATTCATCATCCTACAAAATTCTCTTTGGTGAACCACTTTGCGACTATTTCGCAGAGGAAGAAAAAGAAATCAAAATAAACAGCGATGGACAATTAATAATTCTTAATGAGAGACAATACCCTTCCACTGACTATTGCGTGGATATCATCTTCAATAAACCAAATCGGACACCAAGTGCCTTTGTGTGTGGCAATCGCCCTGTCACGTGGAAAACAACACGGATCATCATAATCCCGATTGCTAAACTAATTTCTTTGGTCTTTCTGTTTTTATCCATCGTGTGCCACCTGTTCGTCCCTAAACTTCTGGCTCGTGGTGGTGTACATCAGCTGTGTCATATACTATCTCTAACCATCGCTTACAGCACTGCCTTCACTTTGAATTTTTTTCATAAACACATCGTCAACAATTTCAATCACTGCTTCGGTCTCGGTAAGGTTTCTGTTTTTCTTTTTTCTTTTTGTTGTTGTCCCAAAGTTTTATCCCAGCTTGAATATTTTTTGGAATCGTGTCATGTGAGATCCGTAATTAAACAATTTACTATATCATCCTACAAGATATTCGTACATAAATAAGTCATTATCAGAAAACATGCTACGTAGATCAAATAAATAATTCATGATCCATCACCGAAATGACCAAGGTACAAAGTAGGTAGCTGCTTTTACAGGCCAGACAAATGATGAAAAAAGTTTTTTTTTCTTTACAGCTATTGGTATTCAGTATGGGTTCCTAGCAACGTTCTTTTGGCTAAACGTCATGTGCTTCGAGGTCTGGAGGAAAATCAGGTAACGTATTTACAATCTTACCGGTGACCGTCTCCTTAAAGGCGCCATTTGTGGTGTTCATATCTTATTAAGACTATTAATTTATGATTGACTGACTTAGGAAATTTAGACTCTTAGATCAAGTGCTAAACTCCCTATATCGCTTAAGAAAGTAAGGTTAATCAATTCCGAAAAAATAAAAGAAAACGTAATAGGAGTTAGAGGTGTAGGACAGCAATATTAAAGACAGGAAGCGCGAATGGAGCTAAACTAAAGGCTGAAACGTGTATGGTGCTGTGTCCGATGGGACCACGATATTGATATGACGAAGGTAGAGAGACAAGGTAGTCCTGCTGTCGCGCCGAGTTTGGGACACATTTGTGCACGTGATTTTGGGACATAATTCTACCCTACGCCAAAGTCGTTGCCATGGCAATGTGAGGAGTTCAAATAGCGATATCCCTCTCATATATTTAGAAATTATCAAAGAACCTAATAATGAAATATGTTAATTCTCATAATAGAGATATTATTATTAATATAAATATTACGTGCTTTTTTCGTAAACCACCAAAATTTCCGGTAAGGAGAAGTCATCGTTCATTGACGTCTTAATGATATCGCTGTTGTGATAGTGGACTTCAAAATGGTTTGTTGTAGTGCACTTGTGTGCAGTGAGAGGGGCAAGGGAATCACAAGCTCTTTTCGTTTCCAAAGGATCCCAGGTACTGCAACATAATTATATATTTGTTAAAATTGATATAAAATATCAAAAGTGCAAAAATGGCTAGTATTGTAGGAAATTTACCCCCCCACTGGGTAGGTTCTGTCCCTGGATGGGATGTGATTATGATGATCTGGCCTGTGGGGCTACATTAGCAAACATTGAGGTGAAGGTCAATCAAGATCAGGTCGGGTTTTACAATTTTATTACAAAATTAAACTGTGTAAATTTCACAAAATACATGAACTGAAAGGCGGAGTCATGCCAACGAACAACTTACAGAAGGAAATCAACTTTCAAACAATTGACCACGAGGTCCAAAATGCAAACAAGGAAAAGAATGGAAAGTTTATAAAACCCTGGAAAATCCCATGACATCAGTCTCTGAAAGTGTCAATCACAAAAAAACCTTATTGGTGCAACATTTCGCCTATTCGATTTCTTCAATATCGACAAACACATAATCTGCAATATTTCATGTCGAATATCGCATTTACCACTTAAATCTATGGAGGGATATTTATTAAAGCGCATTTCAAAGTGTAACAAAGGTCCTATGTTTGAATTGATTAACTGTCGCTCCTATACGTTTGTGTGACGTTACCGATTATGGTCGGTTACATACACATACACTGCCCTGATTGTAGAGGGATAGTGCACTGACGGCACTATCCCTCTACAAGAATTAATATTACAGTTGCTCAAGCCCCTGTCTGTGGCAGAACTTGTGAATGGTATCTAAAACATGCAAATTTATAATGGTTTTAGGCAACGACTCACTTTTTTTCCATGATGTTCTGGTGAAGGTAACTTGAAATGTCACACTAAATAAGCCTGTTGCTGTTAAGGTGAGTTTACACTAAGCTCTACACACTGCATACGTCAGAATCATCACCAACTCCTCCCAAATTCTTGTTAGCCCCGCCTACTGGACTGCTCATCAAGACTCACGCCACACCACTAACTCACCCTAATAAACAGTCCAGTAGGTGGGGCTAACAAGAATGGGAGGAGTTGGTTATGAGTCATGCGCATATAGCCTACGGTGAAGCCTACTGTAAACTCACCCTTAAACTTGCAAAAGCTTCTGAAATATTTGCAAGAACTTATAGAATTCGAAAATGTTTCGCTTACTTGGGGAGTAAGCCTACAAACTACTTTGTTGTTGTTGATTGATTGATTGTGAGTTATACGCTATGTTGCTTTGTTGGTAGGGTGGGGGTAGTAAAGAACAATGGGAGCCTAAGAAGGTCTGATAAAGGATAGGACAGTTATGATTTGTTTATGACAATGAAAAAAAGTAAAAAAATAAATAACGTGAATGTTAAACAGTACAGAAAAATTATTTATAATTAAAATAGCATATTTATTCTAATGGTCATTGGTGAAAAAATGCTTTGTTTATCCGTACATTTTAGCACTTTTTGATTTACATTAGGTTAGGAATGTATTGTTCAAAACTTATGCGTGAGGGGAAAATCTTGCACATGTTCCTAGTAAGCTGGAGGTCTGATTTTATCCATCAAGGATCATAAGAATTCACTTTAGTATTTCATGAAAGCGGAAGGTTTTGTGGTATAATCACGCCCTGGATTTAATAGTGAGAGGTCTGTAGTGCTTGGTATTACATGGCCTGTAATAGTTAAATGCTTTCAAAATCCACTATACTCCGTGATATGCAAAATAAAGAAAACGTTGATATCCTCGTTTTACAGATTACATGCTCTCAGAATTTAAAAAATGACTCAATTTCAACGATTTTTAATGTTATGGTGTCTGTCGGTCGTCAAAATCCGCTTGTGTTTTGGGCCTTACTGTCTTTGAATATCCATTTATTACTTTAAACGGTAAAGGGTGTGGTAATATAATCAATATGATTTCAGTGTTCGTGTCACGGATTCATTGAACACCAAGGATCCAAATACCCTGCTACAATCATTATTCCAAACAGCCAAAATAATTCATATTTTTTAATGCAGGGTACGTAGTAAAGAGACGCAACTCCACAAATGGATTCAAGTAGTTAGTAACAAATTTACTAACAAATTATCCCGATCAATACCGATCCTTTATATACACTCATCAACTACTGTTAAATTTTCTTCAATCTTACATTGATTCAATTCTAAGTTTACCAGGAACCTTCATATTTGAAAATGTAGAGAGAAAATGATGCAAACATTAATGATCAATAATAATTAATTCATTTTTCTTGCATTATTAGGACATATCATGAATAACGGCGAAATTATAACACCCTTTTGAAATGTGATTACTGGAATTGAGTGTTTGGTTTTTATGATTATAAAGTTGTGTTCAACAGTCTTAAATAATGAAGTTTAAACAAAATTGCAATGGTTTCTGTGGCTAATAATATATCAAGAATGCAAGACATTGTCATTTCCTTTTAACAACCTATATTTGCATAGTTTCTCCTTTATTTTAATATATTTTATTTTATATTTTTTTCTTAGGAAACTTACGAAGTACCAGCAATCGAAGACGTACCCTGAAATTTTCTTCATGTTGTATGCCTGGGGAATACCTTTATGTATATGGTAAGTTTTTCTCCTCTTTTTCTTTGTACATGGTAAGTTTTTTTCTCCTTCTTCTTTGTACATGGTAAGTTTTTTTCTCCTCTTTTTCGTTTAGACGATGTAGTAACTCAGTTATTGACTCGAGTTCATCTACAAGTCTACGATTACGAAACGTTTGTTTTAGCTAAATAAAGTTATCATAAAAAAATAGTTTTATACAATCTAAAGAATATGTTAATTCCAGAACCATACGGGTATTCAGCTGTACAGGAATTACTTAAGTAAGTCATTAATCGAGTTATTGCAACACTACCTATCATATTATTGTTGTCCAGACTAAAGATGGAATTTAACCGTAAGAGAATTTGTAAGTAGAAGAACTTTCTTTCTATATCACGTAGTATGTTTCATTCGAGTGTTATTTTCCTTCCTTTATAAACCATATATCTTCACTCATTGATTTACAGTTCTTTTATCCAGGTAGGCCTTCGTCCCCAACCATTATCTTTATTCTACAAACTTCTGTAATTAGCCTTGTAGGGTCATTTTTCACTCTGATCTAATATTCGACTATTTTTCTGTTTGAAGCTTTATGTTTTTTATGTAATTACATTCTACCATGATTTCTACCCAAATACGTTACTGAACATAAGGAACTAATATATAATCTTACTTTTATATGCAAATTAATGCTATTTCATTCCCAAATCTTATTCAGTGTGCCTACTGCTTGATTTTGATCTTCTAGTCTTTCACTAAATTCCAACTCAAGAGGTCCTGTACTGAATATCTTTGTTCCTTAATATATGAAAGATTCAACTTCATTAATCCTTTCTCTTTCCAGTGTTATTTCATTCTTTTGAGAATATTTTATCCTCCTTATCGATGTTCTTAGATTTACCGTGGTACTATTTCTTTAAATTTATGAAGTACGCTTTGTAATACTTGTGTGGTTTTGATGATCAGAAGTGCATAACATGTGTATTTTCAGTCTGCAAAGTTCTAGCATTATATTTATCTGAAACTGAATGACATTATTAGGCTTTGTTTATTCATTCCATATTCCGTAAAACAGCCTAGTTAATGTACATAGTTTCCTTAAGTTTCAGATAAAATCATCCCTGCAGTGATCCCATCATTGCCATTCATTCCTAAGTATATTCTTACTTTCTTTTGGCCTCTTATCTATCCATCATAGCTTTTATTTGTTATCTCATAGAACTTGCTCCGTCCTTCATTATGGTCCTTTTTCCTCTAAAGTAATCATCTGCCTGTTGCCCTCCACCCTGTTGATACGTGATTTCATTTTTTATTTAATTTTGTTTCCTGTATCCACAGAGTTCATTGATATTCAGTGGGTTACCCTAGCACCAACGCCGCTCTGAATACAAAGGCTTGTTATCATCTGCCCGATTTCCCATAAACTTTTTATTTTCTCTCCTTGAAATGGAATTAACTTCATTTTATAGACATTTTGCTTCAAGTCCTTCATTTTCCCAGAAAATTTTACCACCTTTTGTTTTGTGTATTCTTTATTATTTTTCTTGTTTCGTCCGATATCCAAAATTTGTTGGATTAGTGCATATCCCAAAACATTTTGTTTTTTTTTTTGCGTCATATTGCTACACATTCCCAAAGTAAGTTCAGTCCTTACTAGCTGTTGTATCTCATCAGATATAGCATCTAGAGCTATAAAACTATGTTACAATTGACTTGCAAAAGTCTGCCGATGTTCATCTTCAAGAAGATTCTGGTATCAAATCTAAATGTTTTGAAAAGATTTTTGTTGGGTGCTTCTAAATTCAACTTATCTCATTCAGATCATATCATAAATCTGTCTGGTTTCTGTTACTGCCATCTCTGGAGATTTTCAAGTGTATTTATAGATGTACTTGTGTTGGGAAAATGGACCGCCAATTACTAAATTATTCCAGCTCTAAAATAAGTAAATTATACCCAAGTTCTGTTTAGTCCATATCTCTTGAATCTATTTGCTACCTGTTACTTCTTCCTGATTTGTTTCTGGGTTCTCACATCTAGTTTCCTATTTTCAATTTAATCAGGAGATTCCTGGCAACCTGAGATGTTTGTGAGGGCGACTTATTTCTTAGTTTTACAAATCCAACAATGTGCAAGGATCCTTGGAGGACTCACGAGCAAATACTCGTACAGCCAGTACCTTATATGTAATACTAAGCTGACAAAAGCCAGTGACTCCTGCTAATGAA
>NC_061107.1:95211413-95231413 GCF_015104395.2 Macrobrachium nipponense
CATTTCTGAAGCTGACCCCACTGTGAGCATCAAGCGCACTCGCAACAGCCTCTTTGTACATCCCACATAGATCCCCTGACTACATCTGGGGCACTTGTACTTATCCATAAACGTTGGATGTAAACAAAGGACTGAGCTGTCTTTGAACTTGAAGAGAGGAGCCAACTGTTCGGAGATTCTTCGGAATGAGTTTCAGGTTGAGGGCGGTAATTCTTTTTTGAATGACGGTTAAAATTTCTTCCTGAAAGTGTCCCCCATCTTGTATGTAGGGCGGGAACGCCGCGTACAAATTCCTTTTAGGGACAGTGTGATATAGAGGAGGTGGCGTCATTCTTCTTATTCAACATACTATTTAACGGTCTGAAGAACAGCCTTGATGGAAAACAGTTGTTCCTGAAATAGTTTGAAAGAGTTGTTATTTCTTCATGAAAGGTCAGCAATTAGATTGATAGAGTAAAAAGCCCCTGTGGAGGAGTAGCAACAAGCGTTTAATTTAAAATTGAAATGAACACGAGCTATAAAAAATTCATCCACCCAAACCGTAAAGGTACTTTGCGATATATACCCGTGTGGATCCTACAGAGTTCTTGGAAACAAGAACGTCCAAAAAAATGGGAGTTTACTGTTAGATTCTTTTCTAGCGTAAATTTATGTTAGGGTGTTGGGTATTGACGAAGTCCAAGAAAGAATCTGCATTTAAAATCTGTTTAAATAGGACAAACGTGGTCATCAACATAACATTTATAAAAAAAAAAAACGTCATAACATAACATTTATAAGGGGTCCAGGTGTCCATTATGTGCTCTTCCAGAGAGTTCATAAAAATGTTGGCGAAAACGTAGGTCCCAAAGGACTTCCCATGGCCATTCCTCCACCTGTTTGTACAAAGCCCCATTGAAAAATGAAGGCTGTGTCCAGCACGGCCAGCTCTAAAAATGTTAAAGAAAAAGATTCTTGCTGAAATTATGAAATATAGCATCGTCATCAGGAAAAAGCTTATTTAAAATAATCTGAATGGTTTCATTTCCCCCACAGGGACGTTGGGTGAACAAAGGATTCAACGTCTAGGCTAACCATGAATAAGTCGGAGTCCTGTTTGATGATTTAATCCTTGAAGTCGGCAGAAACATGTTTAGGTGTCAGGCCTTAGTTAGTGGTTCCAGAATAGGTACTAGGAATTTAGCAAGATTATAATTGGCTGTGTTAATAGAGGGAAAGAATAGGACGCATTTGGAACATCGGTCTTGCGAACCTTAGGCAATCCATCATAATACCATATGAAGAACCTGTAACAAACAAACTTTGGTATCATGCGTTAGTCTATAATACCATTTTGTTTCAATGCTCTTAGGAATCGGTTAATTTTATCCTCGATTTAATTATATTTATACAAGTCAGGGAGCCGAGTTTTTTTTCAAATTTTGATTGTATCATCAAGGATATTTTCCACCTTTTATTTATGTATTCATGTTTATTGAGAATACCGTACCCCTACTTTGTCCGGCTTGACGATAATGATTGACTTTATCGTGGCTAAGTTCTTAAAGGTAAGGTAATCCTCTCTCCCGAAGAATGGGTCCCATCGTGTTTTTAAGTTTGTTGAAGGTGCTGTGGGCTAAGGCTGAAATCTGTGATCTTAGGCCTATCTATATTGGTGCTAAAAGGAAGGTCAATAATCTGTGAAAACAGTGATTCTATAGGGAGAAAAAATTGTTGGTAACTAGTTTAAAATTCGGGAGACAGAAGTCCAGTCCCAAAGAGAGAAGAAAATTCCTCCCTCTTCGACAATACTCTATTTGACAGGTTGAAGACGGAATTTATGTTTTTATTGAAAACCTGTTTGTACAAAACCCCATTGAAAATGAAGGCTGTGTCCAGCACGGCCAGCTCTAAAAAAAACTGTTTAAAAAGATTCTTGCTGAAATTATGAAATAAAGCATCGTCATCATTCCTGATGACGATGCTTTATTTCATAATTTCAGCAAGAATCTTTTTAAACAGTTTTTTAGAGCTGGCGTCCGTGTGCGGACAACAGCCTTCATTTTCAAATGGGGGTTTTGTACAAACAGGGTGGAGGGGGAATGGCCATGGGAAGTCCTTTGGGACTACGTTCGCCAACATTTTTATGAACTCTCTGGAAGAGCACATAATGGACACCGCCCCTTATCCTTCCTCCCTTTTTATTTATTTTATAAACGTTATGTTGATGACACGTTTGTCCTATTTAAACAAGATTTTAATGCAGATTCTTTCTTGGACTCGTCAATACCCAACACCCTAACATAAAATTTACGCTAGAAAAAGAAAAAAATCTAACAGTAAACTCCATTTTGGACGTTCTTTGTTTCCAAGAACTCTGCAGGATTCCACACGGGTATATATCGCAAAGATACGTTTACGGGTTTTGGGTTTGAATTTTTATAGCTCGCGTTATTTCAATTTTAAATTAAACGCTTGCTACCCTCCTCACAGGGCTTTGGGTTTTTACTCTATCATCTAATTGGATGACTTTCATGAAGAAATAACACTCTTTCAAACTATTTCAGGAGCAACTTTGTTTTCCATCAAGGCTGGTTCTTCAGACAGTTAAATAGTATGTTGAATAAGAAGATGACCGCCACTCCTCTATATCACTGTCCCTAAAAGGAATTTGTACGCGGCGTTCCCCTACATACAAGATGCCACTTTCAGGAAGAAATTTTTATAACCATCATTCAAAAGAAATTAACCCGGCCTCAACACATGAAACTCATTCCAGAAGAATCCCCGAACAGTTGGCTCTCTCTTCAAGTTCAAAGACAAGCTCAGTCCTTTGTTTACATCCAAACGTTATATATAAGTACAAGTGCCCCAGATGTAGTCAGGGGATCTATGTGGGATGTACAAAGAGGCTGTTGCGAGTGCGCATTGATGCTCACAGAGGGGTCAGCTTCAGAACTGGGAGCAGATTGTCTAGCCCTGAACAATCCAATATTAAAAACCACTCAAAAATATGTAAAACCTATATAGACAATAAAGATTTTTCAATAGTAGGACAGGGTACAAAAAGAACACGACTTAACAATACTGGAATCCATTATTATCAAATTGACCGTACCAACCGTTAAACTCCCAAACGTCTTCCACACAATTGTTTATTGCCTGATGGTCTTGTTGAGCTGTTTTTCTCTATCTGTATGTTTTGTTATTTGTTTCTCTCTCTCTCTCTCTCTCTCTCTCTCGTTGTAACTCTATACGAGTACAGTAGTGTTTTTAACTTCCTTCTGGGTAGGTTGTCACCAGCCATTTGCTTGTTCTTTAAGTAAATGTTTTATTAATTACATTCTGAATGTTTTAATTTAATGATATGTAATTCGGATTTTATTAGTTATTGATTGCCATGTTCGCTTGTTTGCAGCCTAGAAATGCAACTATAGGAGTTGTGAAACGTTGGCTATATATTTTAATAAAATGCATATGGATAGTGCCTTTCCCTGACCCGCTTGGATTATATATATACATATATATACATATATATACACATATATATACATATATACATATATACACATATATACACATATATATATACATATATATACATATACATATATATACTATATATACATATATATACATATAAATATGTATATATATGTATATATAATATTATATATTAATATATATATATATTATAATATATATATAATATATACATACACACACATATATATATATATATATATATATATATATATATATATATATATATATGTTACGTATATGCATACTGTATATATCATTTTAATCTAAAGGCCTGTCCATATGAGCGCGAATCATCGCCGAGGGGGTGTGTTGGTGGTCAAATTCTGCCAGGCTTACAAGCGATTGTTGTTCACAATGCAGAGTTGAAGAATGGGCGGATTTGCCCGACGACCGACGATGCAGTATACTGTCGAATATCGCACGATAAACATGGTGGCTAGTATTGCTAAAAAAACTGTTGTTTTGCATAATAATTTGCATATGTAAAGAAAAAGACGAGTGTGATGCAAAGATTGACTAAATAGGAGAGGTTTACGGAGATGTAACTACAATATTCCTATGACCATGATTATAGAAACTACTATATGAGAATGAGCATAAGTACATTCCATCACGGCCACCAATTCCATGCACTCCTACCCAAGCTAGAACCATACATCCGAAAACAAGATGCAAACTGGCGACATATTAAAACAGCAAAAGCTCGATTGGAAGCAACGCTGACATCTGTTTGCAGCAGAGAGAGAGAGAGAGAGAGAGAGAGAGAGAGAGAGAGAGAGAGAGAGAGAGAGACTGGAATTAGTATGAAGCAAAGTTGCCAAATGAACACCTTTTTATATTTCATAATGACAGTCGACATTTGGGGAAATGACCTTGAAGAAAAGCTGGAAAAAACAGAAATATTTTTGTTAAGTCTTCCCCTCTTGCCACGGCAGAAATTGTCTAGGAAGAAGTCCTTTCAACAAAATTTTTGTCATTCAGCAGAAATTTCGATTTTACTCTGGGAGCAATAAGAATAGTTCAAGGCATTTTGCGTTAGTTTAGAGAGCCACGACTGCATAAGCACGTATTAAGTGTAAGTATTAATATATGTATTTATATATGTATAAATAAAAAAATTTGTTTATGCAAGATCCAGTTAGGTAACCCATTGGCTTTCCTTTATTTGCTTGTATACTAAATGCCAAGTCATGCTCAAGTTACAAAGATCCACGATGAAACAGTTTTTTTTTTTTTTTTTTTTTTTTTTTTTTTTTTTTTTTTTTTTAATGGGCCCTTATGATAACGTTAAGTCTGGCAGTGTCGTACATACCTCAAATCACAGGAAACAGACTGGCGATTTCTCTCACCACGGGAACGACCATTTCGCTGGTTTGCCCTGTATATGAGCCTGATGACATGCATGCCCGCTCGTCTGGACATGCCTTTTATGAGCATTAGTATACGAAAACTGACTCACAAATCAGAACATTCACAGGACAGTTTCACCGCGAAATCCCCATTAACAAAAGCTCTAAGTTCATTGAAAAGGCATCTTATGAGCATTAGACTTAAGATATCATAAATACGCATGGTTACTGTTCCACTAAAATTTAAAGAGTACGGAATTCGTACGTAATTCGATTTCCCTTTTGCCATAAGATTCGATTTTTAACATACCTCTCGTGAATAATCACACTGTACCGACCACAAGTCTAATACCTTTATAACGTAAACTCCAAACAAAAAATTATCCCCGGAGCAAATTGTAATTTCCTTCAACACACCCTATGCCCCTTACGCTTTTTGATATCCGCTTACCAGTTAACTAAATTTCTACATTGAGAATGAAGGCTTTCAAATACGCCTAGCTAAATTTTGTAATGAAACAGAACATACAAGGCATATTTTGTAATTTTGCTGTAAGGTGTAAAATTTATTTAGGTGGCTCAAAACTCATTTTACATTGTGCTCTTATGAACGGATTGGCTAAAACATTTGACTTTCATTATGTAAGAAAGAAAAACAACACTCTTAATATGTAACTTATTGTATATGGAATAGTTGTCAACACTTTAATGCATTAGATTAGAAACCTTTAGTTCTCTCAAAGGTAAATTGCAAATAGTTCCTAAAATCCATTTATGGCGATAAACTAAAATAAATTGTAACAGATGGATTTATGAATGGGGTCCTTCAAAGTAAGTTAAGCTCTAATTATTATGAATAACAAATATTATTGTAAACAGAGTGTAAATTTAAATTACGATGTCTGTAAATAAGTTAAACAAAAATTAAATCTCAAGGTTTGTAAATAAACTGATTAAAAAGAAAAAGAAAACTACAATTCATGAGGCTTTCAGGTTTGAATGTACTAAAGCAGAACTATTCAATTTTTAATATCTTATCAAAAATTTACCTTAAATTTTAAGAAAATTCCTAAAATAAGGAATTTCTGTGATAGATAAAGTCCCACTTTCTGGCGAAAATTAATTGTTTTCGTAGAAAACATTTCTGTCGTCCAAATGAAGTTTTTTCTATATATCTTGCACAGCAGGCAGATACCCAATTCATAATTAAAAATAAGTTTAATTCAGTATTTAACAATCCTTTACACCTGACGCTTATCAAGAAAAAATTAACCTTCAAATACCCCTAAACTTTCTGAAGAACTAATTCATAAACTTTTGACTAATTCATATTAGGTAATTGGTTTTCCTCAGGTTTAAAAACTATACCTTAGTATTAACAAGTAATGCATATATTTATTTTCTTTAGTTTTTTATCACTAATCCACAAAAATCCTTGACTTTGTCAAAGCAGAGTCAAAGCAAAGAGTTCGGAAAGTTAATTTATTAATTAGAAAAAAAATAGTCAGTATATACTTGCAATTGTTAGAAGTTTAAGAACATTGAATTTCACAAGTTTAAGAACATTCAAATTCACAAGTACACATTCATAATTTTATACAGTTTATTGAGGAATCAGATTACAGTTTTTGAACCGTCGTCTCAGGGTCAACACTATACTCTCGTCTCACCTCTTGAAAACTACAGTAGAATAAAGAACACACTGGAGTTTTGATTTAACAAGAAGTCTAGTTTGCATAGTTTTAAATACCACTGCATAAGTCAGCACCCTGCAAGTAAAAAAAAAAATAATGCGGCAGAAAATTTTCAAATGTAATACGAACTTATACCCAGCACTTTTTTGGTCTGTAAAATAATGCTAACTTGAGACTCACGATGAAGCTATCAAAATCTTTTAAATTAACCTAGGCAATCACAACAGATCCAGTTCCCTGCTACACAAACCAAAATCATATAACCTCAGCCCGACTAAGCAAGGAATAAAATCAGAACAAGTGATACCAAATTAAGGGATCAGAGGTTTACGAAAGTGCTAACTAATTAAGCTAACCAGTTAAGTGACCACAGAACTATTGCCAAAAGGTCAAAAGTTTGCCGTAGGTAGTCAGTCAAGACAACCTAGCTTTAGTGACTTCGACAGTGCTCAGTTAAACTAACAATTCAGTCTGCCCAACGTTCATTAATGATATAGGTTTATAGACTGTATCAAAGCAATAGGAAAGCTTAGGTGTAAAGTATATAATCTGGCAGCGAGTTTCAAAATATAAAAATTTACAAGTTCATCAGTTCTTCATAAAAAACAAAGTTATAAAACTTGAAATATTATTTGAAACAATGATTCCCTTAAAGTTATATTTAAAAGTATAAATTCCTCTCCGGCTAAATACATACGTAAACAAGTGTTACTGAACTTTGTAAAGCAATATCTTAAACCTAACTCAAATAATCTTAGTCACTCACAAAATACGTCGAGGTTTAAGTTACGTTACTGAAGTACTTATTCCAAAATTTAAAAATCCAAAGAAAAAAATCCAAAGCAAAGTTATTATATCTAAAAATTGCATTAAAAATAAGTAATGCACTTAACACTAAAAAACCTCCATTGACCCTGTCCATAGGCCGTCAAGACCTATGGGGCAGGGCACGAGAGGGGTCTCCACCCCTACAGGGAGACCGCCCTTGTAAGAGTGGAGAAAAAAAAAAAAAAGTCGGCTGGTTATAAAAAAAATTGGGAGTTTGATGCCTTACCTAGGAAGGAGCGAAATCCATTTCTGTATCTTCAGGTAACTTACCTCGTTTGAGCAGACATTATTTGTCACAATGGTAATTTCTTTTATAGAAAGTTTAGGATTTCATCAAAACTTGGAAGAAAATTTAAAATTAGCTTTATAGCGGAATATGGACTCACTACTATATAAGCTATGTAACTTAAGCTATAAGATTTAAAGCCTTGAGAAAAGGTTTTATTATAGTAACTTAAGGGTATTCACAAGCACTTTTCACAAGCACGTTCCATTTATAAGATTTCGAATATTAACCTCTGTGAACGATCAAACACCCCCCGCCCAGATCATTACGATAATAGCTTTAAAGGTTTACAGAAGATAGTTTTAATGCCAAAAAATGATATAGCGGAAACTGACGGAAACTAACTTATTATCCATGAACAGCAACATTTAGTATTCATGAACAGCATTAGCAAATTCGCATAATACAGCAAAAACTTAAGAAACCTATTAGGCCTAAAATGTTTAGGCTAAAATTTGTACCCAACTTCAATAACTTCAATCTTTCAGTAAAATATCTAATTCAATAAGATGTATTTAGTAAAAACTTTGAACTAGTAATATTGACAAATATTCACTGAAGTCACTAAAAATAAATATCTTCCAATAAAATAAATAGAATCGAAGTGTAATGAAACTTAACTTTTAAAAAGCCTGCGAGAATCTTCACTACTTCACATCGACCATCCTTCAACCCACTAAACTAAGTTAAACTGGCACATGCATACGTACCTAACCCTGGACTGCAGAACACAAACCAGTCACCAAACAATACAAACCAGCGTACGATCCTCCGTAGTTCCCGAAGATTTAACTGGGTTATTCTCTCACCTGCTAGTCAAGAGAACGATTGCTGTGACGTCACCATTAAGGACCATGGAGCCACCTTCTTGAAACTGGCGATTTACGCGAAACACATAGGCGTCCTTTTTTTTTTTTTTTTTTTTTTTTTTTTTTTTTTTTTTTTTTTTTTTTTTTATTGAAGGTGAAACTTTTAAACACCTGTTGTTACAGTACTAACTTTTTAACTGCTTATTGGTACAAAGCAAAATTCTTGGTTCTTTCATAAAATTGGCTTCTGTGTTTCATAAAAAAAAATATTTGTCAGTAACTCAAGGAAACTATCGATAAAGGTTTATGATATCTTATCCGTTATTCTAAACATCGAAAAGCTCTTACAACTGAAATATTTTCGAGAGAAAAGTAATCATGACAACTATGCTTATAATAATGATGATTTAAATAAAGGTTAATTTGCTTGCTGCATCCAAGTACAGTATTTTGCATGTATTATTATTATCATATTGTGACTGCATTGCAGAATATAAACATTGCCATCATACGCCATTTGTATTTGATATTGTTTGCATTCTCAAAAACTCGGCTGATTGAAAACTACCAAGGCCGCCGGTGGTGTTGGTAATTCGAAGGTACTTTTTCTTGTAGATTAAGAAAGTTGGGTTTAAAACGTGCGCAATACTTTAGTGTAAAAGCAGTAAGTGTGGTTCCGCCATTTCCAGACATCGCTTTCTCCCATTCCAAAACGTTTTACAACCTGCCCTATATTCGTTCTATATTCAGCCTCGGCTATAACCTGCAGCTTTGATTTATGAAAGATGAACAAAAAAGGTAAATGAAGTCACAATCAGCCGTTTCTCGATTCCTTTGGTCATGTACACAGGTATAGGTTGACAATCCTTCATCTGGAATTCTAAAAACCGGATTTTTTTTCAGTGGAGGATGAAACATCATCATAATTATAGCGGTCGATGAAATGCAGAGAGAGAGAGAGAGAGAGAGAGAGAGAGAGAGAGAGAGAGAGAGAGAGAGAGAGAGAGAGCGCATTGCTCCGGTTAGGTTGTTACACCAACACACAGATGTGCAAAATTCGAATAAGAGTTATATTGAGAATAATGAAAATAAGGAAAAAAATTGTTTTTCTGTGCCTAATCATACTGCATGTGTTATTGTCATATTATCGTATTGCAAAATATGAAAAGAGGGATCGTGTGCCTTTTGAATTCTGGTTTTATTTTCATACTTAAAATTATCAGCTGACCGTGTTTTCTATATCATCACTGCCTTGGTTGCCGAATGAAACTAAATTCGAGGAGCCGTTTCTTTAGTAAATTATCAAATCCAGGTTTACAAATTGCAACTACTCCATTTAAGAAAGCAATAAATTAAATGAAGAACATGACGTATGATATTGTCAGTTTCATTGTTTTGAAGTCTTCTCATTATTCGTTCTTTAGCCTCAGCTATAATATCTGCTGATTCAATTTAGTAGCATACTTTTCTTAACACCTTCTCTGCGTGGACAGATCAGTAAAATGTATTTGATTTTTATTTATAGAATTACGTTGAATATAATCAAGTTTTTAACAAGGCAACTGTAACGGAACTCTTAGTAAACGAGTGTTCTGTTCTTCATGTCAATACTTGCTGTTGTTTATTCCAGCATTTTGCATGCAGTGCTCGCAAGCACAGTTGCTTTCCCTCATAGTTTTTATTGAAGTCTTTCCGTTTCCCTTTTTTGTTGTAATGGTATATCTACATAAAATATTAGGACCCGTAAAGTAAGATCAAAATGCCTTATTATCATTAGTAATAAACTGCAGGAATAGTGAAAACTTTAGCATAATTTTTAGAGCTGAAAGCAAAGTAAATTCACACTTTCATGACACTCAGAAAATAAGGGTCCTTAACTTTGTCTTGAAGAACTTGGTAATTTCAGTCCTACCCCCAAGTGGGAGTTTAATGTACAAACTGGTGGTCGAAGATTTGAAGGATCTAAAACCAATATTCGAAGCGGATCTTGTCTCATATAACTTGAAACTATCTGTAGCTAATCTTGTGTTGACTTCATTCGCTGGACTTAGAAAGGGAAAAACTTTTGCTCTCTTATATAATGTCATGGCGAGAATAAACGGCATCTCAAGATATTCTTTTTTACTACCACTTAATAAAAAGAAGGCTCAAAAGTTGCTTTGCCATATTAAACTAAAGAAAATAGGATTTAATATAACCACAATTTTAGTAAAATTGCTCATTATGCATAGGATATGGACTATGCTGCTGACTTCAAAGGTCACAAGAGCATAAAGGAGTCGAACATTCACATAGGGTAGTTAAAGTGGCTTTCATGTCCCTTCAGGAACATTTCAATCAACATAAGCTTCACTATAGATTACTTATGCATTGATGAAGAATTTTACTGAATGTGACAATTCAGAATGGTGTTAACATTGTGTATGATTTCATTTAATAATTCATTTGAATTTTCACTCTCAAGAGGCTTGTGTTGACTTGGGAAAAGCAATAAATAGCTTACTGTGAGCGTGTAGCCCATACCTAGGTATATATATATATATATATATATATATATATATATATATATATATATATATATATATATATATATATATATATATATATGTGTGTGTGTGTGTGTGTGTGTGTGTGTGTATGTGTGTGTGTATGTATGACTGTTATAATTCAGTTTATTGGAAAGAGATGAAACAAAACTTTCTGTGCTGGGCCATACTCCTTAAAATGCAAAAATAAAAAAGTTATTCAATATTTTACAGAGTGAAAATTTTAATACATCAAAGACTTTTCAGCCCTGTGTTCCGATTTTATTAAAGAACTACGAAGTCATAAAAGACAGGCAAACGTTGAAGCATTGACAGTTATTTTAAAGTTTCTCCTCAAACAAAAAGCAAAGACGTCGAAGCTTCAAGAAGGACTCCTTGGTCCTTGATGACAACGTCAACCAAACAGTTTGCTCGGCAAGCAGATCGTTCATGCAGATTTTTAGTTTCCGGCGTGTTGTTGATAACGAAGTGTCGTAGTGTTCTCTCGTTCTCTGGTGATGTACTTTGCGTTTTAAGGAGGATTCTCCACTACCCAAGGTGAAGTTCATATCTCTTCTCCATACCAAGGTGAAGTTCATATCTCTTCTCACTGCCCAAGATGAAGTTCATATCTCTTCTCCACTACCCAAGGGGAAGTTCATATCCCCGTACCGTTTGAACTTGAAATTTGAGTTAGAGGGTGGAAGGTTGGCCTATACTTGAAGTCGTGGTATTTCTCCTAGGCTCTGTAAAAGTAAATTTCTTGACATTCTTGTTAAAATTCTTATCTACTTATGAGAGTCTAGTTTATATTCCCAGAATAGTTATAATTCGCAGGGACTGATGTTTAATATAATGGCATAGCTTTTGTTGTATAATTAAAATTTGTACATTACAGTTGTTGCCAGACTTGACTGCCACCTTAAATGTCATTTTTTTTCTGCAGGCAATTATAATGTGAATGCTATAAAGCTATTCGTAGCCAACAATGACTTCTTGTATGGACATTTTCAATTAAACTATTTTCCATAAAGCATTAGCACATAGCTTTGTTCGTCCATTTTTTTTTTACTTCAGCTGTAAAGCTCGAGTAGGATATGGTTCCTTTTTACACTACAAGTATCTTTCAGAATTCGGTAGGTTTTGGATGGTCCATAAAGTTTAAAATGCATTTTTAAATGTGCCTGTTTAGATCTTTAGATGATTTTAATGTGAGCCTTCATATTTAAGATTTCTATACACTGCATCTTTTAAGAGTATGGCTATTTTTTTTATCAATATGGTTATTTTCTTTTTTTTAAAGTCTGTTTACTACTATAATGAAAATTCAACTCACAGGTTTTATTGAAGTTGACACAGTTGACGCTGAACTACGCTTGTGAGGAATAAGTAGAAGAATTTCTGAACTCATTTACTCCAGAATAAGTTTAAAGTTACATGAAGATGGACATCTCAAAAGTTACATGAAGATGGACGTCTTCTAATGTTTGGCTTAATAGAAACCAGGTGAGGTATAAACAAACCAAACCATTTATTTTGACCAAATATATTTTTGTCAACCAACCAATATTTGTTTTACCTCCACCCTGCAGGGGCGGTGCTCCTGTAGGGGTGGAGACCCCTCCCATGCCCTGTTCCATAGGTCTTGTGACCTATGGGCAGGCTCGGGAGGTTTTAGCCTTGTGCTCTTCAGGTTTTATCAGTTTAGATTAACGTACATTGACTTAAGATTCTTTTATATTCGAATATAGCAGTCGCGTTAAAAATAACGTGACTGCTATATTCGGCACTAAATGTTTTTCAAGTTTCAGTTCTGCTCTTAAGGTTTAGTAATAAGATTACATTTTAAGTTAATACGAGCTACCAAATATTTTAAGGCTGTTATAATTGTCTATAACTTTATTCTTAAGATTTCTTAAGATTTCATTTTCAAAGTTCAGTAATAATTTTATTCACATTTATACTTGTCTTAAGAGAAAATTATACTTGTCTTAAGAGGACTGCAACTTTTAAGAACTTTCCGATAGAATTAACTTTAGGGTAACGTATTACATTTTTTGTTCTTTACAGCTTAATTTTGATATTTTCAATTTTTAGCCTAAATTCTAGCTTCCTTTTGTTCATAGTTCAAATTAACGCAACTAGTTTGTCATTCCAAAGCTTACAACTTTGTGATATGCCAATAATGCAATGAGTAAGCCTTATGTTTTCACTTGTAATAAAATACAGACCTATGCTTAGCTATGGCTTTTTTATATAGTCTCTAATAATTAATAAGTGATATGTCAATAATACAATAAGCAAGCATTGCTTTCACTTTTAATATAATACAGACCTATGCTTAGCTTAACATTATTATTACAAAGTTAAAGAATCCCTTTGCCCAAGAAGCTTAGGCAAAGTTACCTTGGGTAATCTTGTTGGGAAGCTCTTGACACCTTAACCATTCATACGGCCGTTCCTCTGGTCACTAAACTTGTTAGGAATTTTGGCTACTTCGGGTACCTTGGTTTACTAGTGCTTGGGTTGGTAATAGTTTTCCTTCATACCTTTGTGAAGTGGTTGGTCTCTACAGGAGAAACTGAATCTATGGTAAGGTTTATTTCATTGCAGTCACGCATTTTGACTAAATCTTGGTTGAAAGTTTTTATGAACTATTAAAAACTAGTACTGCCTCAAAGCACTTTTTTTTCCTTACAGGGTGTTGACTTGAAGATTCAAACAATGGCTGTTATTCAGAAACTCCTGTGTTCGGTGCTTTTACTCTACAGTCTTTTTAAAATGAGGTCAGGACAGTGTTGGGCGTTACTGATATACTTTGTCAGAAGTCGTCCAGCATTGATGGCTCAAAGGTTAATTTAGATAACATTTCAATGAATAGCCTGGAATGATGCATATGTAAATCTGTCATAAGTCGTCAAGCATTGACGGTTCATATTTCAGTTAGTCTGCAATGATTATGTAAATGTGAATGTTCTTTCACTAATACTGGGAACTGCAAGCTGGTGAAATCTACATTTCCATAATTTCTAATTAAATATCTGAAGAACTTTTTAAAATTTCTTTGACCAGATGAAGGTTTTGAAGGGATTAAACTAATTACACTATGCATTACTTCGCAATATTTAAGAAAACAGATGGGTCTACAGTCAGTTTCACTTTTTAAATTTTGAAGTCCAAAACATGCTGTCAGTCTGCCTTCAGACACTGTTAAGAGGATTAACAGTGCTGAATTATCATGGATTATGATAAATTGCTGAAATTTACCAAGTTTTAAGTATAAGCTTTTTTGTCTAGTGGAGTTTGGTCTTGAGGAAAATTATGAAAGTTTTATAGAAAATTTAACAAGTTTAAGAAGAACTGTAAACAACGTAATGAAACGGTACGAATACTTTAACATGAAAGTGCATTTGGTATAGACCAAGAAACTTTGGGTTACTAATCGATACTACTCTAAATATGTCTACACTAAATATCAAATCCAGTGAAAATCACAACTGTCCACTAAGGAATGTAGTCCTCGAAATATAGAACGTAGGTATAACGGTAAAAGGGAAGTTTGGTATTCATAATCTGAAGGTTTAATTGCTGCAAGTCCTCTAGTTATCGAAACTTTTATGGATCTATTTCAACATTCGTTTAAGAATTCAGAGCATCCCCGTATAAAATCAATAATTTATTGCAATATGCTTTGGCATTTCGATAGGATCGAATGGAGATGTGCAAGACATACCCAAAAAGGCCGGAAGCACAAAACCCATAGGAGTAATGAGAAAACTCGAGTAATAGAACTTAAGATTTAGCGGCATATTGGAGAAGAATTTCATACATGGCACTTAACTATTCAAAAAGTTGCCGCTAAAAGTAAATAGAAACTTTAGTTAAACTTGAGTTGAACTCGAGTCTAATGTATCTTAAAACGTTGACTAAGCAGAACGAAACTTGAAAGGTAATTAAGTGTAACTGATAAATCTGTGGGTTCGCCACAGGAATATAAATGATATTAGGTAAGTAGCGTTTTTCAAAGAATTCCATGTACAAATTTGAGAGGAGTGGCGATAAAAGGTTGCCCATTGCCATGCCAAATATTTGTTGATAAAATTCACTATTGAATATAAAATTCACCATTGAATATAAACTTACAATCACAAATGCACAACCTAGTGAGTGAAATAGTGACTTATAGGTAGAGGTAATTCATGCTGAGTTAGTTCATTACTAAGATATTCTAAAATAGTTATTTTCTTTGTGGGTTTTTACTAATCCGTACAGGTAAGATAGCACGTATCACCCTATCCGTTCTGATACCATAGTCCCAGAGGATCTTTGCCTCAGGTTGGTGCTCGTACCACTTATTACTGCAAGGTAGCTGATGTTTCTTGCACAGGCTCCAGTGGAGGGTTTTTGCCACTGAATCATGCCACTTTTTGTACTGGTTCTGTGCAAGTGCCGGGAATTCGCTTGCTATGTGGTTTATGGTTTCATTTTTCGTATTGCACTTCCTTAAATATGGGAGAGATGTTATTTCCGTCTACCGTTCTTTGACATATCTGGTTCTTAGGGCCTGATCTTGTGCCGCTGTTATCATTCCTTCAGTTTCCTTCTTTAGCCCTCCCCTCTGTAGCCATTGCCATGTGTCATTGCTGGCTAGTTCTTTAGTCTGACTCATGTATTGTCCGTGCATTGGTTTGTTGTGCCAGTCCTCTGTTCTGTCTGTCATTCTCCTGTCTCTGTATATTTCTGGGTCTTCGTCTACTTTTATTAGTCCTTCTTCCCATGCACTCTTTTAGCCACTCGTCTTCACTGGTTTTCAGATATTGCCCAGTGCTCTGTTCTCGATGTTGACGCAGTCCTCTATACTTCGTAGTCCTCTCCCTCCTTCCTTTCGTGTTATGTATAGTCTGTCCGTATTTGCTCTTGGGTGTAGTGCTTTGTGTATTGTCATATGTTTCCTGGTTTTCTGATCTATGCTGCAGAGTTCTGCCTTCGTCCATTCCACTATTCCTGCGCTGTATCTGATTACTGGCACTGCCCATGTGTTTATGGCTTTTATCATATTTCTGGAGTTGAGTTTTGACTTGAGTATCGCCTTGAGACTCTGCATATATTCTTTCCTGATCGTGTCCTTCATCTCTTGGTGTTTTATATCTCCTCCTTCCATTATTCCCAGGTATTTGTATCCTGTCTCATCTATGTGTTCGATGTTGCTTCCACCTGGTAGCTTTATCCCTTCAGTTCTCGTTACTTTGCCTTTTTGTATGTTGACTAAGGCGCATTTTTCTATTCCAAACTCCATCCTGATGTCCCCAGATACAATCCTTACAGTCTGGATTAGGGTATCTATTTCCTTGATGCTCTTACCATACAGCTTGATGTCGTCCATGAACATCTTTGCTTGAGTTGGTACCCGGCATCCATCTTCTGTGGTGCTTTTGTCTTGGGAATCATAGCTACTACGAAGAGTAGTGGGGAGAGTGAGTCGCCCTGGAAGATCCCTCTCCTGATATTAACCTCTGCTAGTCTTATTCCAGAGCTTTAAGTATTGTATTCCAGTTGCGCATTGTATTTTTGAGGAGGCTGATGGCGTTTTCCTCTGCCCAATATATTTTCAGGCATTCTATTAGCCATGTGTGTGGTATCATGTCGAAGGCTTTCTTATAGTCTATCCATGCCATGCTTAGGTTGGTTTTCCTTCTCCTACTGTTCTTCATTACCATTTTGTCTATCAGGAGCTGGTCTTTTGTGCCCCTACACTTCCTTCTGCAGCCTTTCTGTTGGTGGGAGAAGGTGTTTGTCTCCTCTAGGTAGTTGTATGACTTTCACTGATGATACCTGTTAGTAACTTCCAAACCTTATTGGTAGGCAGGTGATAGGCCTGTAGTTACTGGCCTATATTTGCCCTCACTCTTGTCTTTTTGTAACAAGGATGTTTCTTCCATGTCGAGTCATCCATTTGGGTGCATGGTGATTTGAGATACAATGCTGGAGTTGTTCTGCTATTCGTGGGTGTAGGGCCTTGAAGTTTTTGAGCTAGTATCCATGGACTTCATCGGGACCTGGGGCTTTCCAGTTTGGCATTTTCTTTAGTTGGTGTCCGACTGTGTCTGTCGTGATCTCTGTGAATCTTTGTTTTATTCTCCCTGTTTCTTCTTCCTTGACTTCCTGGAGCCATGTTGCATGTTTGTTGTGTGATACTGGATTGCTCCATATGTTTCCCAGAGTCTCTTACTTGGTTTGGCTTCAGGAATTTCTTGGTGGTTGTCTTCCCCACTTAGTTGGCTGTATAGTCTTTTCTGGTTGGTTCCAAATAGTTTGTTCTGTTGGTATCCCTTATTCCTATTCATGTACCGTTGGATCTTATGTGCTTTGGCCTTAAGCCTCTGTTTTACATTGTGTTGTTTAGTCCCCTCTCTTGTACTTTGTATTTCTCGTTGAGTTCCTCCCTTGTTTTCTTGCTTCTTAGCCTTTTTTCTGTCATCTCTTTCAGTTTACTCAAGTCAGATCTCATCACCATGATTTGCTTTTCCAGGCGCCTTTTCCAAGGAGGTTGCTGTTTTGGTTTCTGTTGGGTTGGTTGTGCTGGTGGTGTTGGTGTTCGAATCCCCATCAGTTCTGCTACTAATCTTGCTCCTGCATATGTCAAGTTATTTGTTTCTGTGATACTGGTGGTGTGTATTATGCCCATTATTTCATTGACCTCACTTGTTTTCTCCCTTAATTTCTTGGTGTTGTAGGCTTTCATGGAGGGGATCTTTGTTCTCTTTGTGCCTGGCTCCATCCATTGTCTAATCATTTCTACCCATTCTGTTCTGTCTGTTACTTCGTTGATGTTTCTTCGTGTGTCGTTGTTTGATACCTCATCATCCCTGTCGTCTTCTGTGGCATCGTCTCTCAGTTCGTCTTTGTGTAATTCGTTGTCGTGTGACATTTCCCTTTCCAGTTCTTCTCTTTCTGTTGGGGAGAGCCAGTTCTTTTCCTTTATGTTCCTTACTTGGTCTGCCAGCCTCTGCTCTGTTTGGGTGGTGTTATTCCTCTCACTCCTGATGTTGACCAGCCTTCTTCTATATCCTCTCTCCGTCGGGTTGCTTCTGATGTAGCACCTCCATATTTCCTTATTTTCTTCTCTTGTCCATTTCTTCCTTTGGTTTGCTTCTGTAGCTCCAATCTCAGGCTGTTGGTTACTGTCGTTGTGGTGGTCAGTTGCTGGATGACGACCTCCAAGTACCTGACCGTCTTCCCCTTCAATTGGGTTGAATACCTGGCTCCCGGAAGAAGCTCCTCTGTTGCGAGAGGTTCCATTTACGTCGTTGTCGTTTATTTTTTTCCTTCATTTCTTAACATCATTGCTGAGTTTGCTATTTAACCCATAGCTGGACCACACCCCATAAGGGAGGTACTCATTTACAGTTGAGTAGACTGAGGAAAATATGGTAAAGATCCTTTCCCAAGGAATCAACGCTGAGGAGAGCGGTCACCCATCCAACGACTGACCAGCCCCAATGTTGCTTAACCAGTCCATTGAAGACCTAACCCACTCTGCCACGGCACCACACATTATTATTATTATTATTATTATTTTTTTTTTTTTGCTCTATCACAGTCCTCCAATTCGACTGGGTGGTATTTATAGTGTGGGGTTCCGGGTTTGCATCCTGCCTCCATTAGGAGTCCATCACTCTTCTTACTATGTGTGCCGTTTCTAGGATCCACACTCTTCTGCATGAGTCCTGGAGCTACTTCAGCCTCTAGTTTTTCTAGATTCCTTTTCAGGGATCTGGATCGTGCCTAGTGCTCCTATGATTATGGGTACGATTTCCACTGGCATATCCCATATCCTTCTTATTTCTATTTTCAGAACTTGATACTTATCCAATTTTTTCCCTCTCTTTCTCTTCAACTCTGGTGTCCCATGGTATTGCGACTTCAATGAGTGATACTTTCTTCTTGACCTTGTCAATCAACGTCACGTCTGGTCTGTTTGCACGTATCACCCTATCCGTTCTGATACCATAGTCCCAGAGGATCTTTGCTTGATCGTTTTCTATCACTCCTTCAGGTTGTTGCTCGTACCACTTATTACTGCAAGGTAGCTGATGTTTCTTGCACAGGCTCCAGTGGAGGGCTTTTGCTACTGAATCATGCCTCTTTTTGTACTGGTTCTGTGCAAGTGCCGGGCATTCACTTGCTATGTGGTTTATGGTTTCACTTTTCGTATTGCACTTCCTACATATGGGAGAGATGTTATTTCCGTCTATCGTACTTTGAACATATCTGGTTCTTAGGGCCCTGATCTGTGCCACTGTTATCATTCCTTCAGTTTCCTTCTTTAGCTCTCCCCTCTGTAGCCCATTGCCAATTGTCATCGCTGGCTAGTTCTTTAGTCTGTCTCATGTATTGTCCGTGCATTGGTTTGTTGTGCCGTCCTCTGTTCTTTCTTTTTTCTTTTTCCTGTCTCTGTATATTTCTGGGTCTTCGTCTGCTTTTATTAGTCCTTCTTCCCATGCACTCTTTAGCCACTCGTCTTCACTGGTTTTCAGATATTGCCCCAGTGCTCTGTTTTCGATGTTGACGCAGTCCATTATTATTATTATTATTATTATTATTATTATTATTATTATTATTATTATTATTATTATTATTATTATTATTAGATAAAACTTATTCATATGAAACAATCCACAGGGGCCATTGACATGAAATTCAAGCTTCCAGGAATATGGTGTTCATTAGGAAAGAAGTAGACCAGGTAATTGGAAATAAAGAAAGAAGGCCAGGGAGTCATCTTTCCTCATTTTCCAACGTAAATTTAATGTTAGGATGACTCCCTGGCCTTTTTGGATATAAAAATAACTAGAGATAACCACCTTTTCAACACAAGTGTTTTTAGAAAGAGTACCTTCACTTGGCTCGGAAACAACTTTTTTAGCTCGTGTTTCCGTAATTTTAAGATTAATGCTATATCTACTTTGGTTTTTAGGGCCCTT
>NC_061107.1:95233913-95241413 GCF_015104395.2 Macrobrachium nipponense
AGAAGAAGAAGAAGACAAAAATCCAAGTAACGCAAAAAACGCAGATGTATTTGGAGCCTAAACTGATTAAAAATAGTCTCATTGACTTTATCTGTTTTTTTTTTCCTGTGCAAACGTGCACGAAGTATTGACCCGACGCCATCCTTTGATCATGGGATTTGTCTTATGTTGGTCGAGGCTGCTGTTCTCGCTCCCTCCGCTAAGCATTTTGTTCTCCGGGTCACAGGACCCTCCACTTGACTTTGAAGGAGCTCGGGTGAAGGGCGTTCACAGGATTTCCAAGATTAAGAGGGGGCTTAGCTTGGACGCTTCGGAAAAAAAATAGGTATCATGTTGCTTTCCATGCGAATATTCAACGGAAGGTTTAGCTCGAAGCGTTTCGAGAAAATAATACTCGTGCATGAAGATTTTGTCAGGAATTTCCGTGATAATGATAATGCAGTAGTGGTAAACGCAGGGGATATTATATTAATAATGTTGCACTCAATCTTTTCTGATTCTCTAGACGTGGCCTTCGTTCTGCCACGGGAGTCAACATTTTTTCAATTATTTCCATCTGGGTCTCAGGAATATCCTGAGAGTGTGAAGAAGCCCCGCATTTTTCCCAAATCAGCATAGCACTCAAGTGCCGGCTGAATTACTCTCATTGCTCACATTTTCTTTAATAACTGATTGTAAGTTTTCTAGCTTATTCTCTCTGCTTTGGTGGTTCAGCACTTCTGTACTCAGATTAGATAGATATTATCACGGTCTGTTCTTTTAATAGTTCCTGATATATTCTTGCAATTACGGTATATTGTTTAGTTGTTGTGTTCTTAGAATTGTAGATTAATTTTACATGAGGTCATACAGGCTCATTTTGAATGAATGAATTAATGAAAACTCTCCGAAATTCACCAGGTTAAAAACCCAAGAGCATTCTAGTACCCTCAACCTCTGCCAAGCAGTGAAGCAAACTAGAGCTTACTCAACGAAAGAGGCGCCCTTACCTCTCGGAAGAAGTTCATTAGTTGCTGATAGTTATGCTTTTCATGAAAATCACTCTCGTCATTTTGTGTGATATTGGTTAAAAGAACAGACGAATGCATAAACTGATGTAAAAATATAACAAACCTGATGAGGTAAAAAGATTTTTTGGAAACTCCAATTTACGACCACGAGTTTGAGACACTTCAGAATTGAAGGAAACAGTTGGAGAGACACCGGAATACAAAATTTTGAGGGACCCGAAACAACCAAAGACTTTGGAAAACAGACAAATGGTTGCAGACACACCTGCATACGAGAAAATTTCGAGAAACCGCACAGTAGGATACAGAAATATATTAGGAACACCGGAGATACAGGTCTGATAATCATCAAAGTTTAGTTCGAGGCATGAAGGATCTAATAAGCAATCATCTTCAACCATTTGTTAAATACTGAATTAATAAGGCAAGTCAGGATGCGCAATTTAGTTTAAAAGGCCACTGCAAGAAAGTATCGGCAAAAGATAACTCGTTATTGACATATTGATTTATGGTCGCCTCGAACGTGATAAACACAGAACTGGGTCAGGTTGATAATACCTCTTTCGCAGTTTCCGAAATTAATGACTCGACATTTAAGCTCAGTATCTCTTTATGCAGATGTCTGCAATCTTTCGTTCTTTTCCTACCTCATGAAATTTTAAACAAACTCTCAGACAATTTTTATATTTTGAGTATTTATTCATTTTTTTTAGAGGTAAAAATTCTAGACTAAGCATTTCGGCACAGATAACAATGAAAAGAGAAACAAATGAAGAAATAGATGATTTTTGCACCTCAAAAATTGGTTTTTCATCATATCTTAGAACCATTATTAGTTGCTTCTTTATTTTTAACAAAGGTTCTGTATCTGATCTTCCTGTATCGTTGGTGCTAGGTTATTCAATATTTGCACAATAATGCTTCTGAAGAAGGTTCGAATTAAAAAAGCGAAGTAACAATCTTAGTGCATTATCCAGAAAAAACAATTTATTGTTAAAAAGACCAATACAGCATCAGTATCCACAGGAGTTATCAAACAAAGTCACGATGTCAAGTAAATATTATAATTTTCTCGATCATATAGAAATTTTTCTTATAAAGAGTCTGGGATTTCTATTTCAATAATGAATACATAGTGATTGTGAAGTATGAATGTTCAGTTTTATGAAGGACACTCGAGCAATTCACAATTTACTGACAAATATTTCTTCATGCTTAGTTTATCATCATTGTCAATTCTGGTAATGGTAGTAAGTAACAGGAGTAGTTGCTATAGCATTACTCTATTCCTTTTGTTTTTCTAAACCCATGCGTGTATGTCTTGGCTGAAATTCAACTTTAAAAACTCCTATTTCTATCAATTTTCCTTCTAAACGAATTTCTCTTCGTATGTTTGAAGCAAAACAAGTGAAGAAGGAAGAGAGAGAGAGAGAGAGAGAGAGAGAGAGAGAGAGAGAGAGAGAGAGAGAAACTAGAGTACATTCAGCCTTTGTTTAGATTAACTCCATTCCGAGAAAGCCATAAAGGAAGATGGATCGTGATGAAGATGCGTAGATCATTTCCACTGAGATAAATTACAGTACGAGGATAAAACTGACTGTCTGTGGAAATGGCAGAACGGGGTCCTTTCTGGAAGAGCGATTTTACCAAGCAAAATGAAACAGGTGCAGTACTTATGGTTTAGGAGATTTATATCTCGTCATTCTCGCCTGTTCCTGCCAGGAATCGAAGTTTCTAATAGGTTTTTCCAAAGGGTACATAGTTTTAATTCCTGATTATCAGGTAATGGCAACAGTTCCAGTAATATGTTTTTCGTAACCAAACAAATTGGAAATTAGTACAACTGCAGAGATTTGCAAGAGTTCAAAAATTTTCGTAAGACCAGAGAGACGGTATCTTGAGCTAAAGTAGGTAACATGGGTAAATGAAAGGGAGGAAAATGAAGAAATGGACGTTAGTATGGAAGGTAGAAGAATGGGAGTAGTAGGGAGGTATTTACAATGTCAGTAGATATTGCAACAGATGGCAGGATCAGAGAAGAGCTGTGTTTGGGGATAGTGAAGAAAGACTGCAAGAGTTTAGGAGCTGAGAAGAAAGAGGAATGAGGTAAATCGAAGCCAGAAAGAAATGGCAGTTAATAATAAAGTAATTGAAAGGCAATGGAATAAAACTGATTTGCACGAGTATCTGGGGATACATAAAGTAGAAGTAAAACGAGGTGGGAAGTAGGGTTGGAAGCAGTGTATAATTATGTAAACGGTTCGAAATGGACTTTGAGCGCATGAAGGGAACTGTTGAGCTCATTTTCCCTCGTGGAAACGAAGTGTGGTTACTGCGTGTGAGAGGAAGGATAAAAGTGCTCTGAGATAATTTGGTCATGGAGAAAGAGTGAAGGATAATTGGAATGTGAACATAATGAATAACCCAGAAGTATTACGAAGACGCAGCAGAGGGAAACCTGACACAAGGAATGGTCTTGAATTTCAAACGTGAGAGGGTGAGTTCATAAGGGGAAGGCTCTGTGGTTCTACTGGTAAGCCTTCTTTGTAGGAGTATGAAACGGATAATGCTTTAGAGTTTTGTATTAGGTTTTCTTCATTGGCTATTAAATGGCAAAAGTGACATGGACCAAGGCCGAAGTCTTTTTGTTACACACATGAACACGCACACACACACACACAACCGCACCTATACGCACACAAAATACATCTCTCTCTCTCTCTCTCTCTCTCTCTCTCTCTCTCTCTCTCCTATATATATATATATATATATATATATAGATATATATATATATATATATATATATATATATATGTGTGTGTGTGTGTGTGTGTGTGTGTGTGTGTGTGTGTGCGTGCGTGTATATGTATGTAAGTCTTTGTAGTAGCTAAAGTAATCTCTAAACATATTTATCTATTTTCTACAGTGAAATAAGCGATCTCTGAGTCAGTTGACAGACTGAACATTTTTGTATTATTTTTTGGAAGCAAGTGAGGAATAAAACCTTCCATGAGAAATAAAAATTGGGATGATTGGCATTAGGGAAAATTTTATTCTCGGATAAAAGGGAAAAGCAATGGCAGGAAACTTCGGTCGAAATGCCTACTGGTGATCTTAACCCCTCCATCATCTTTATGGCATCCATGAGGTTTCATGACCCAACATTAGCATGAGTAGAATGTTTCTGAGCCATCCTTGAACTTTACTTTAATCTTAAAAGTATGTTCAGATATCTGCTTGCAAGCACTGACATTTCGGATTCGCCAGTTCTGTCTTCCATACACACACACACACACACACACACACACACACACACACACACACATATATATATATATATATATATATATATATATATATATATATATATATATATATATATATATATATTAAACAGGCAGAGGTTTCTCTAAACCCAACTATACAATGAAGGCAGGGGAAGCACACCAATAGTTCAAGGAACTCATATTTATTAAGTTGCAACGTTTCGAAGCCAACCAGCAGGCCTCATTTTCAAGCTAAAAAGTAACAATATCTAATTAGTACAATAAAATTAAGCTACAATATTAAAATACATAATGTAAAGTACAATAAAACAATCACAGTTAAAAACACAAATAAGGACCAACCGTTGAGTGTTAGTCCTCTGTCTTCACACTCAACGGTTGGTCCTTATTTGTGTTTTTAACTGTGATTGTTTTATTGTACTTTACATTGTGTGTTTTAATATTGTAGCTTAATTTTATTGTACTAATTAGATATTGTTACTTTTTAGCTTGAAAATGAGGCCTGCTGGTTGGCTTCGAAACGTTGCAACTTAATAAATATGAGTTCCTTGACCTGTTGGTGTGCTTCCCCTACCTTCATTGTATATATATATATAATATATATATATATATATATATATATATATATATATATATATATATATATATATATATATATATATATATATATATATATATGCACAAATGGTTAATTGCAAAATTTTTAAATGTTATTAATGCCTAATAATTTTTTGCTTGCTATATTTTTTTTACAATGAATTTACTTGCTATCCTAATTAGGTTTTCATGGACTTTTACTATGGCCTGTGGTCCGGATAGCCTCATTATTTTAGAAAGTATGCGAGCCTCAATCAGATTCGTCAACATTTGCACGCGCTTCAGGTAATCATCAAATGGTTTTCTGGACAAGAATCAATTTACAGATTTTTAATTTTTACTAAACTCGATTGCACGGTTACCGAATTTACTTCGATAATCTCACATGTTAAGATAGTTTACACAGGTGGGATAAAATTTTGAAAATCAATACTTCAAAAGTGGTCAACTTGAAATGGCAGTTATTGGAAATCTTATAGACGGGGTTGGTAGCAATTATGATCTGGTTTTATGAATTTCTGACTTCTCAAGACGAGCACTGGAGCACTGTCGGGCATTCTGTGCTTTAGACACTGAAAAGAAGGCGATGGCGTGGTTGGACAGGTAGATAAAGAAATCACGACAATAAAGGAGATGAACTAAAAGGATCTAAAGGTGTAACTGGGCAAAGACTCCTGTAGTTGAATCGAGAAATGTTGGACAGCAAGACTTAGGAAAGAAAAAGCGGGAACAGGGATACAGGCTGAAAATTGTTGTAAATAGGGGTCGAAGGAATTCTGCAAACTCTCATTGGTAATGCCTATGATATGATGATTTTGATAATGACACCTCTAACAAATGACTACTCACTCGCCATTTTAGATTTAGTAACTGTTAACTCACTGCAAAGGTGGATACATACCACGTTGGAAAAAACCCCAATGGGCTTTTACTCAACTCACTGCAAAGGCGGATACATACCACGTTGAAAAATAACCCAATGGGCTTTACTCAAACTCGCTTGCAAAGGTGGATACATACCGCGTGGAAAACACCCCAATGGGCCTTTTACTCAAATCGCTGTAAAGGTGGATACATACCACGTTGAAAAAAACCCAGGGCTTTTATCAACTCGCCTGCAAAGGTGGTAACATACCACGTTGGGAAAAACGCCCCAATGGGCTTTACTCCAACTCGCCTGCAATTAGGGAACATACCAAAAACGTTGGAAAACGGCCCCAATGGGCTTTTACTCAACTCGCTGTAAAGGTGGATACATACCACGTTGAAAAAAACCCAATGGGCTTTTACTCAACTCGCTGTAAAGGTGGATACATACCACGTTGAAAAAAAACCCAATGGGCTTTTACTCAACTCGCTGTAAAGGTGGATACATACCACGTTTGAAAAAAAAACCCCAATGGCTTTTACTCAACTCGCATTAAAGGTGGATAACATCCATGTTGGAAAACACCCCAATGGGCCTTTTACCTCAACTCAGCTGGCAAAGGTGTACATACCAACGTTGAAAAAAACCCAATGGGCTTTTACTCAACTCGCTGCAAAGGTGGATACATACCACGTTGGAAAACGCCCAATGGGCTTTTACTCAACTCGCTGCAAAGGTGGATACATACCACGTTGGAAAACGCCCCAATGGGCTTTTACTCAACTCGCTGTAAAGGTGGATACATACCACGTTGGAAAACGCCCCAATGGGCTTTTACTCAACGTCAGCTGCAAGGGGATACATACCACGTTTGGAAAACGCCCCAATGGGCTTTTATAACTCGCGGCAAGGTGGATACATACCACGTTGGAAAAATAACCCAATGGACTTTTACTCAATGTGCTGCCAAAGGTGGCTACATACCACGTTGGGAAAACCACCCAATGGGCTTTACTCCAACTTCCCGGGCTGCAAAGGTGGAGTTGGAAAACACCCAATGGGCTTTTACTCACTCGCCTGGCAAAGTTGGATAACAATACCCCAAAACGTGGGAAAACAACAAATGGGCTTAAACTCAACTCGCTGCAAAGGTGGATAAATACCACGTTGGGAAAAAGCCCCAATGGGCTTTTACTCAATGTGCTGCAAAGGTGGATACAACTTTTACGTTGGGAAAAACACCCAATGGGCTTTTACTCAAACTCGCTGAAAAGGGGTGACATAACGTTGGAAAACGCCCCAATGGCTTATACTCAACCTCCTGCAAAGGGGATACAGACCAAGTTGGAAAACGGCCCCAAAATGGGCTTTTACGCAATGTGAACTGCAAAGGTGGATACATACGTGAAAAACACCCAATTGCTTTTACTCAAACTCGCGCAAAGGGGTGGATACATACCACGTTTGGAAAGCACCCCAATGGGCTTTTACGCCACAAACTCGCTGCAAATGTGATACATACCACATATGGAAACACCCCAATGGGCTTTTACTCAAACTCGCTGCAAAGGGTGGATACATACACACGTTTGGAAAAACGCCCCAATGGCTTTTACTCAACTGTGCTGCAAAGGTGGATACATACCACGTTGGAAACACCAATGGGCTTTTACTCAACTCGCTGCAAAGGTGGATACATACCACGTTGGAAAACGCCCCAATGGGCTTTTACTCAACT
>NC_061107.1:95246413-95266413 GCF_015104395.2 Macrobrachium nipponense
ATATGATAAGGTAGTTTCTTATTTCCTTATTGGTTAAGATACATAGGCATCAGTTTGCTGCGTTAATCACTCTCAATGTCGCCCTACTTTGGTGTCAGCCTTTATGAGGTTGTAGTTTTTTTCTTCTGTTTACTTCGTAGTAACTTAAGGGTAGGGCTCAGACAGAAACCCTGACTGAATTATGAAACACGCAAAGCAGCCAATTTTTCCCCAAAAATCGTTTTTATGGTTGCTCTCTTTGGCTCATGCTTTACCTTGAAATGTATGAAGACATGGAATATCATTTTTGAGGATTTCTTGGATGAACAAGTAAAATTCGTAACCATTAGGCACTCAATCAGTTCATTTTCTTTGGTCATTGCAGTTCGGAGCTCCGTATGAGTTTCTCCCACCATATCGCAGAGGCGGTTAATTAATTATATTTGAGCATTACTTTACCCAGAGTTATTACAGTTAGAGGTAACAAGTCATAGCTAAGCACAATGGATCTAATTGATTTCCAATTGGGATCGAATTGATTTCCACTGTGGGTCTGATTGATTTCCACTATGGATCTAATTGATTTGCACTATGGATCTCATTGTTTTCTAATTTGGATCGAATTGATTTGCACTATGGATCTAATTGAATTCCAGTTTGCATCTAACTGATTTCAAATTTGGGTCTAATTGATTTACAATTTAGATCTTATTGATTTCCACTATGGGTCTAATTGATTTACAATTTGGATCTAATTAATTCCACTATGGATCTAATTGGTTTCCACTATGGATCTAATTTATTTCCACTATGGATCCAATTGATTCCCATTATGAGTCTAACTGATTTCTACTATGTGTCTGATTTACAATTTGGATCTAATTGATTCCACTATCGATCGAATTGATTTCCACAATGGGTCTAATTAATTTACAATTTGGATCTAATTGATTCCACTGTGGATCCAATTGATTCCACTATGGATCTAATTGATTTCCACTATGGGTCTAATTCATTCCCGTTTGGATCTAATTTGGGTCTAATTGTTTTGCACTATGGATCTAATTTATTTTCCACTATGGATCCAATTGATTCCCACTATGAGTCTAACTGATTTCTACTAGGGGTCTAATTGATTTACAATTTGAATCTAATTGATTTCCTCTGTAGATCCAGTTGATTTCCACTACGGATCTAATAGATTTATTGCTTGGAAACCTCCAGTCTCAGTGTCAAAAATCTATTGCGTCGATTAAATCAGTCTTTTGTCTACGATATCTAAGGTATATAGAAAATAGATACTATCCATTCTTTTATTTGCACGCACACACACACACACTGACACACACACAAACACAATATATATATGTGTGTGTGGGTGTTTGTGTCTGTATATATAATATATATATATATATATATTATATATATATATATATAATATATATATGTATATATATAGATATATATTATATATATATATATATATAATATAATGATAGAGAGATGAGAGAGAGAGAGAGAGACGAGAGAGAGAGAGAGAGAGAAGAGAGAGAGAGAGAGAGAGAGACTTCTGATATATGATTTTCCTGGAATATTTCATCGTAGTTTCTGATCCAGTTTTTTTTTATTTTTTTTTTTATTTCATTGTCAGGAAAACGAATGGGAATCATATATATGGGGCGAAGGTCAAGTCAGAAGTGTAGAAAACTTGAGAAAGTCCTCAAGCCCGAGTTTTAGGGGACCATCCCTCAGGCTGAATTTAGCGAAGACCGTTTGGGTCCAAAAGGACATTGTCGAGTTTTGACCGGAGAATTGCCACTTAAGGGCTAATGACCTGGGAGCTCCTTCCGAGTCCACCTACACTTTTCACCTTTTGATGGCTCTCACATCTTATCCGAATTCATTAAAATTTCTATAAGAACTGACCACTTTGCCTCGTTCTTTGAAAAATAGTTCAGTTAAATTGAAATCATTCTATCGCGGATAAAATTAGATAAATTTATGAAATTGTCGGTTTTGGTGATTTAAAAAACGGTGATGTTTTTCCTGGTACCTTTCCGGCACAAAGGATAACTACGCACACCAAGGTGGAAAAGGTGAGGGTGTTATCACTTTTATAAGGTATTTCTTTTCTAATGTGTGTTAACTTTTTCGGTTTTTATATGGTGAGAAATAATTTTTGCCGGATATCTTCAAATGATTTTGTCGTTTGTCAGTAAGATGGAATTTGGGAAGAGGGACTTTAAAACTGCAACAACTCTGCTACTGCTACTAGAAGTAATGGTACACTATACGAAGAGTACAGATGGCAATCGTAACGTTAGTTACGCTTCAGGATAGCAATAACATATTCTTGTTTTGAGTACTTCTTTTAATGCTGGCATAACTTTTCATACTAAATTCTTTGCAATTTTCCTTCTTTTAGGCAAAAAACTCCATAACCAACGGTAAAAATAATCTAATTCCCATTTACTTTGGTCTACTTAGGTTTTTGGATGTATCATTCTATGAGCAAAACGAACTTCTTGTAAATAATAAGTCCATTTTATCTTCCTCATATTCGGTTTCGTTCTGATAGACTATCTCTCCTCTAAGAGGGGGAAAAAATACAAATTATTTCTATCCCTCCCAATAGATTCTAGTTGTCTGGTGTTTCTATCTAACGTTATAAAAGATATTTAGAATTGGATGGATATTTGCAGAATTCATACGAGGTTTTGGGTGGAAAGTATAAAAGGATTTAGAGTAATTAAATAGCTTCATGCAACAAGTACGATTAATTTTTGGTTATGGATAAAAATAGTCAGGCTCCTTATGTAAAATGGAAAAAAAGCTTTTGGTGGGTGTCTCTAATAATTCCCTGAATTCAATCCCACGTTGACAGCGCCGGTATTCTGAAGAAGTGATCGTTGTAGAGGACATTAGGTCGACTGATCTAAATGTATCAATATTGGAGAGAATTATATAAATCGCAGAAGGTTTGTGGAAGTGACTGAAGATACATAAACACGAATAAATGGATGAGATATTTAAAGGTACCATGAGATGCCGGATTACATGTGATGTGCTGCAATATAATGGCGATAATACCATTAACTGGCTGTCTACTGCTTGTCAAATTGATTCTGGCTGAGGGAAATGAATAAGGAATGGCTGGTTCCTGAGTATGAGAGACAGCTGACAGAGGTGAGTGTGATAGGCTGGCCGCGGGGAATTGAGTCCAGCAAAGAAGTTGAATTCTGTGAACCAGACTTCTCACTCTTCAACTCAACTTAAGTTTTAATCAGGTTGTTTCAGACTATTGTTTCTAATTCTATTATATGATGAATATATTTTCAAACGAAAGAGATATCTCAGACATATTTTAGTGATATGAAATAATAATCTCAGTGAAGTAATAAACAACAAAGAATTAAGAAAGATTGACTTCCTTTCAGGTTGAGTCAAGTACGGGTACAGTATGATAAGACATATTCTTGATTTTCTCTTCACATATTACATGCATCTAAAATCTGGGTGATTTTATTGTATGAAAAGACGGTTTATTTTATCTTGATCGCATGAATTATGAAAAATCCGATGATGAATAAAAACAGGTATAAAGAGTGAAATGTTTCTCTCTTCACTTTTGCTCGTTGTATTTCCGTTGTGTTTTATCTTATTGATTTCAGGAAAAGATGATTTAGTTGTACAATTAATACCGAATCCTTTGATATGACCAAAACTTTCCAATCTTTGGCAAAACGTGAGATGAATTAAGAAATATAAACATATTGCTAGTTTTCTAAGCTACAAACGAAAATATGACACTGAGCGAGCAGCCTACCTCCCGGTACCACCCAATCAGAGGTCGCCACTCCCCGTTTATTTTGCCATGTCCCTACTTAATCTTGGGTTAGGTTACGTTACGTTAGTCAACAAGACTTCCACAATGAATTTGGATGTGGAAAACATGATGAGATAATTCTCTGGTTAGTTTTTAAGATATGGCGTCCCACTTTTACAGGGAATGGTCGGAATCGGTACTCGGTTATAGGTCGGTAATATGCACCCAGGAAGGTGTGCGGTATTGAGGAAGCAAGAATTATAGCAGAAGAATTGATCGCCATGGAGATGGAGATATGAGCACTAATATGGATTTCACCACTAATTCTTGTGTTTGCTCTTGTGTGCATCATTATCATGAGAGTTCGACAAACAGTATGTACTGATTCAAAGTAATTTTCTTTTGCGTAATTATAACCTTAAAGCACTTTGTAAAAATAATTGATTGATTGAAACATTAACTTAACAGCAATACAACATAGACCGTGGAGGTTGGGTGTAAATATTTGCAAACTAAATACGCCGTTCAGGACGAAAACGTCTCTCATGAAACATGCACACAAATCGGCAAATTTTTATAACGTTTAAATAACATTCATATACGGAAGGGTAATGTTGCTTTATCTTTGCCCTCTAATAACAACAGAAGCGTTTCCTTTTGCAATTAATCGTTTTTCAGTGAAGCGGAGTTTGGATAAAAGAATACGATTTTAAATTCAACTGGTAGCATTCCACTGTCTGTTGGCACTTTGATGTAAAATGAAAGGACGAGAAAATACAACTATTTTGATTAGGAGAAATGTTTAACGGAAATTTGGTCCTGTTTCGTTAAATCCTGATTCGTTGATGTGTTAATCGTTACATTTTGTCGTGAATGGCATATATATATATATATATATATATATATATATATATATAATATATATATATATATATATATATATATATATATATATATATATATGTGTGTGTGTGTGTGTGTGTGTGTGTGTGTGTGTGTGTGTGTGTCTTATGGAACACAAAGTAAATTAGCATTACAGTGTTTATTATCAGGACGCCAACTGTGAAAATCTTTGATCTCTTGATCACTAGCTTACACATTACTGATTAACCAATGGATTTATTCTCAATAATAATAATAATAATAATAATAATAATAATAATAATAATAATAATAATAATAATAATAATAATAATAATAATAATAATAATAATAATAATAATAAATTAAAAAATCCTCATAGTAGCACGAGTCTTCAAACGGAGAAACAAATCCACAGTTATGTATATGTACATATATTTCAGTTTAAAAACAGCAAAGATAGCTTTCGGGAATCTGTACGGTTCCCCTTATCAATCTGACACGTTGATATAACTTTACAGCGAAGTAAACAAAGCAGGAGTCAAAAATTAAGTGACTTGTTATTAACAATGGAACCGGTCGTCCAGTATAAAACAAGCAATGCCGTTGTTTTCTGATGAAAGCCCCGCCAGTCGTCTGGAACGTCGAATTGGTACTTGCCTAATGCGGTCGTTCTGATGGTCCTCTTCAACAGCATAGGCGCCGGCAGAATCGGTTACTGGAGATAGCCGAGTTACCTGAACGGGAGAAAGAGAGGCAACCGCAGCATCAGATGTGGCTAAAGAGACAACATTCTCCTAATGTTCTTTATTCTTAAAACCTTTAATATATTTCTTGGAAATAAGGTTATTGGTGAATTTATCTTCCTGTGTGAAAGATTTATTGCCTTCCATGGAAAAACCACTGTCTATCGCCGCATCCTCCACTAGCCTTCTGATACCAACTTCTTTACTTCTGAAAATTACTTTAGAATCTTCCCAATTTATGCGGTGATCGAGCTTAAGACTGTGACTGACTAATACATTGTTTTCCGCATGTAACTGGTAAGCTCTTTTGTGTTCCCTGATTCTAGTGGGCAGCCCTCTACCACTTTCCCCGAAATATTTAGAGTCACATTCTGAACAGGGAATTTCGTAAACACCAACTTGTTTGTGATTCGTTGTACTATTGTTATGTATAAGAAGTCTCTTAATAGTGTTATTATAATTAAAGACTATATTTATTTTATCATTGTGATTTTTGTTAACAGTGTTCCTTATTTTGTTTAGGTGAGGATTAAAAGGGAGTGCAAGACAATTCGTAAACTTCTTTTTGTCATTTACTTTAGATGTAGAATATTCTTCTGGCTTTTTTAAAGGCATTATTAATAAAATAGGAAGGGTAACAAAGTTTTTTGAAAACATTTTCAATGTGTTTAAGTTCTCTGTCAAAACAAAATTGACTAAGATGTTAGTTTTGACTTCACTATTGTGCCAGGAGAAAAAATTAATGTATGTTTCTGCATTGGTTTCTTTACGATAAACTGTAAATTTAAAAGTGAAAGTTACTGGGTCATGGAAGATCAATATGTCTAAAAACGGCAACTTATCAGCTGTTTCGTGTTCGGCTGTGAACTTGATAGAGGGCAAGATTCCATTAATATAACGGTCGAAATTGTCAAAATTTGAAGGGTTACCTTTAAAAATAATGATAATATCATCTACGTATCTCACCCAAAAAATGGGTCTTAGTGAAGGTTCACAGTTCTGTAAAATTTCAACTTCAACAAATTCCATGCATAAATTGGCAAGAATTGGAGACAAAGGAGACCCCATTGAAACACAAAACTTTTGTCTAAATCCTTGATTGTTAAAGGAAAAGACTGTGGAGGACACACAAAGTCGAACTAGATCTAAGAACTGTTTAGTGGGTATAGCAAAATTAATGTTACCTAAATCCGACTGTTCCTTGAGCTTATTAAGTACATATTCCAATGGCACATTTGTGAAAAGCGCTGTCACATCTAGACTAATCATTTATTAATAATAATAAAATAATATTATAATAATAATAATAATAATAATAATAATAATAATAATAATAATAATAATAATAATAATAATAATAATAATAATAATATTAACCATTTTCGTTTCGTTTGAAATTTAATTAACACACACACACACATGTATAATATAAAAGTTTATATGATAACATAAAATAAGAGCTGATTACAAGCACCAATAGTTGAAAAAGCTAAAACAATTCAATGGTAAAATTACAACGCTCAGACTTAAATTACTTGCACACTTGACTAAACGGAGAAAAGAAGTAGTACAGAACAATTATAATTAACGACAAGAACATTTAGACATCTCAGCAAAATTACATATATGCATTGAAAGAACTCCAACACACGCAGTCTAAAGTAAAATTCATATATTCATAAATTATAGCTAAAATGAGCTCCACACTTAACCAACCTTTCAGCATCAAAGATAGATAAACACTAAAAGTAAACAACGTCAAGAGACAAAGAATGACAGAAAATTTAGGCTAAAATCAAGGGGACGTTGTTTGCTTTTAGTGTGTTTTTGACTTTGATGCTGAAAGGTTGGTTAAGTGTGAAACTGTTTTTAGTTGTAGTTTGTGAATATATGAATTTTACTTTAGACTGTGTGTGTACGAGTTCTTTCTATATATGTATTTTGCTGAGATATCTAAATGTTCCTTTCGTTATTTATCATTGTTCTGCATTTCTACTCTCCGTTTTAGTCAAGTGTGCAAGTAATTTAAGTCTGTGAGTTGAAATTTTACCGTTGAATCGTTTCAGCTTTTCAAGTATTGGTTCTTGTAATCAGCCCTTATGTATATCTATCTATCTATCTATCTATCTATCTATCTATATATATATATATATATATATATATATATATATATATATATCATATATATATATATACATATTTATATTATATGAATATATATATATATAATAATATATATATATATTTATTTAATATATATAATACCTATATTATATTATATGATATTATATATATATTAATATTATATATAAATATAAATATATGATATATATATATTATATATATAATATACACACAATATGTGTGCATGTATACATGATAAATGCATGTGAAAACAACATGTCTTAAAGGCAATCTAGTATCGGAACGTATTTTTATGTAAAGACAGGCTTAACAACTTAGAACGATATCATGGTAATATCCGTGTGTCACTAAATTTGCAATGGTGCATATATAAGCTTAAGTGTTCTGAGATTATAGTCCATGCCGTTTTCTCTTATACTCATATATATATATATATATATATATATATATATATATATATATATATATATATATATATATATATATATATATATATTGAAAGTTTCAAACGAAAGAAAAATTATCATTATTATTATTATTATTTTATTATTATTATTATTATTAATTATTATTAACTAATAAATCCATTGGTTCATCAGTAATATGTAAGCTACTCATCAAGAGATCAAAGTTTTGCACATTTAGGTTCCTAATTATAAAAAAAAACTGTAGTGCTAATTTACTTTGTTTTCCACAAGACACTTCCAATTGTGTTATCTGCTCAGGCCGTATCATATTTTCTTTTAAACTACGACGTTAGTAAGAAATAGGCAGCTTGATGAAAAGGTTAGGACGTGGCATCAGAAAATTTACGATTTATGCACATTATATGATGTAAAACTTAGACGGTATTGGAAATATTAAGTTTTTCCCATGAAATATAAGTGGTATATCGCACTCAAAGGCTATGCTGATAGCTTTTGAATCGCAGTATCATTTTCATACTTACCAATCTACTTATTTGTCCTTTTCTACAAAATCTCATTCTTCATTACTGCTAACAACACGGGTGTACTGGACATCGAATTACGTATTATTGTGTCGTAAGGAAATGTCTGTACTTCTTAAAAAATTAATATAATTATTACCACGGAATCCTGTTGTTTAAACCAGTCAGAGATGGGTAAAAGGATACAGAGAGGTCACGCCGTTGCGTTTGTTTATGTGGGGCCAGGGGATCAGGAAGGTTGCTTGGGACGCTTGTTTTGCATGCTCATCCCTTCCAAAACAAGCTGTGCTTGGTAGGGAGGCTCTCGGGACACGAAGCCTTGAAATACATTTCAGTAAAGAAATGTTATATACCATGAGTTATTCGTAATGCCAAAACCATAAACGTTTTGCTTACTTATAAACAATTGTAGGCTACGTAACAATAAAATGTAAAATAAAACAGGTTTGTGTGAGTCTATGAGAGAAAGTCCTTGATGTAAAAACGATTTGTTTTGTTTAGTGGGGAAAACCACCAGGCGAGAGAGAGAGAGAGAGAGAGAGAGAGAGAGAGAGAGAGAGAGAGAGAGAGAGAGAGAGAGAGGGCGTGGATTTTGGGGGCGGTGTCGTGAAAGTTTAAAGGAAACATGATTCGGTAAACTGTAATTTTCTTTGGTTTGTTTAAGTAATAATTTGTATGCAAAATGGGAGACAATTTTTTCTGATTATCTGGATAATGTGGACTCAAGTTTCACGGATATACCAGTGATTGCAATGCTCACTGAAGAATCTTGTGCTTTTCCTAACCAAGTACCACAAACGTATTTTATTTTCTACGAGGACGAGTATACTTGGCACATGGCCATTTTCTTCATGGTCTAGGCACGACAGATGCTGCTTTGGACTAAGGTAGAGAAATAGGGAGACATACACACACAAACACACATAGTTCAGTAAATACATATACACACACACACGCATATTATGTATTTAATTTCCATTTGGAAAAGCATATAATGGGATGGCTGGAGAGATATCGTGGAGGGTGTTGAGACTGTAGACCGTTCCTTGCAATATGCATTCTGGGAAAGGATTGGCTGTTCTATCTCTATGCAAGGGGAGACGTCCGAGGTCAGAAGGAGGACAGCTGACGCAAAACAAAGAGACGTTAAGGGATGTGAAGGCAGGATGTGCAGGGCCTGTTTTGAATCGCTCATGTTTATACCTTTGGTACAGTGCTGTTTTATAATGGTTCAAAACAAGGGTTAGCTACGTAATGGTAGCAAACGGTAGCAAGCGCAATATGTGTGTAAATTGAAACTAAGAAGACGGAGGAAAGAATGCTAATATGGGAGTAAGAAAATATGGATAATGGTAGAGAATGAGTTATGGAAGCCAGGGTGAGACTATATGAAAATATAGTTAATCCAACTGGATGATGAATGTGAAATAAAATGAAAGTTAAACGTATTAAGATGAACTATTTACGTGGTACATACATGGTCCGAAGAACTAACAAGGTGAAAAGAGTGAAGGTACAAAGAAATGGTACAGAGGTATGTATGTGTTGGTGAAAGAACGTATCAGAGTAGCTACTGGGATGGTTCTGTCAAACGGAGAAAAAGGATGACGAGAGAATAGTGAAAAGGATGTATAACTGAGAGGTGGTAGGTGGAAGGAGATGAGCAAGACCTGGGAAGAGTTAGATAGATAAGACGACAGATGCATAGAAAAAAGATTGGCTTCAGTGTCCAGGAAGAGCGCAAATATGCGTAAGATAAGGGTAGACGACAGTTTAACATACTGCTGATAAGACCGTTGTTTAGGTGTATGGAAAGGCAAATGTTGTGAGAGTTTTATTGTACAAAGCGTCCTTCCACAATTTAGGGCTGAAAACTGTTAAACCGGTAGTGACCACTGAGAAAGGACTGCTGGGTCTAAGTGTATTTGTATGGGCATAAATCCAGAAATGCCAGATGCTTTCGGCATAGAAGACGCATGAAAATCAGTGGAGTAGTTCATCGGTCTAGCAACTTCATCCCACAAACCCCTGCTATAAACTGTAAGGGTAACAAGCTGTAGCTCATATATATATATATATATATATATATATATATATATGTATATATGATATATAAATAAATGTGTATATATATATATATTATTTTATTTTTTATATATAATCATTATCTATCATATATCATATATAATATGTTTATATCTACCTATCTGTGTATATATCTATATATATATTATATATCTATATTGCTATATCTGTAATATATATATCTATCTATATATATCTATCTATTTATTTATATATCTATGTGTATATATATATATATATATCTCTATCATATATATATAGTATAATATATATATATATATATATATATATATATATATATAGTAATATAATACATATACATGTGTATATATATATATAAATCTATATATATTTCTATATTTATATATGTATATATATATAGTATAGTTATATATCTATATTATATATATTATATAGATATATGTGTGTGTGTGTGTGTGTGTGTGTGTGTGTGTGTGTATGTATTATAGATATATATATTATATATATATATTATCTATATATAATATATATATATATATAGTATAGGTGTGTGTGTGTGTGGTTGTGTTGTGTGTGTGTGTATGCATGTATTCATGTGTATTTCGTTGACAAATATCATCTGTTGTGATTCAGGCAATTCTTAAAGCAAAAAAATTATGCTGTAAAAATAATTATTTCTTTTTACATTTCAAAACTCTGAGGAAGAAAAATGAAAAACACAAAACGCTTCACCAGTAATTCTGAAAATATACTCCATGACAATGAAAGGATCTGTTAGTATCTCCGAGTGCACGAGACTGGCTTGCAAAAAAAAAAAAAAAAAAAAAAAAAATTTTGTTTATTGTTGCTAAGGCTGAAGTCGCGTGGGAGGTATTATTGAATACCGTGAGGTGAATTGCATGGCAGGGGGAGTGGGGGGAGGGGTAAGGTGGGCTATTGCACAAGCAATTCCTCAGTTGGGACGGGGAGGGAAGGTGAGGAAAGGTCAAAGCAGCGGTATGGGATGGGCACACAAATCGTGAAAGTTTTAGTAATTATGATACATAAGTTTCATGATATGTGTGTGTGTATAATATATGTATATATATATATATATATACACACACACACACACACACACACACACACACACACACACACATATATATATAAATATATCATATATATATATATATATACATATATCATATATATATATATATACCACAAAAGTACAGGATCAGCAGGCTCAGAATCAACAACAACAGGGGGGGCAAGGAAAAGGCACTGCAATTATTTTGACAGGCTTATCAGAGCCGACGGCGTGTTACAATACCAGCTTACATTTCATAGGCTGGAAGTTACACAAATAAAAATAATAAAAAGAGAATGTCATATAAATATTTATGAAAAAAAGAGAAGGTAAAAAAGTTACAAAATATTGGTGGTAAGCGAACAATAAAAGCGCACGCAAACAAACAGGTAGTTAAGCAATAAACACGAGGGAACGATCATTTCTATTAAAATAAATTCCAAGGTAGTTAATTCTTCTCTGTTTTGAAGAATATGTGACCTGCATTCGATTCTTTCAACAATCGCTTTGTATATCCATCGTGAATTCCCACTTCGCAATTGGGATATGTATAATTATAATCAATGTTGGAAATCAAAACTGGGCGAAGATAAAGAATCTGAAGAGACTCCAAAGTGAGAGGGATGTTTTGAATCAATTTAAAGTTTACAGCAGGTAGTTCTTAATTTTTACGAAGACTAGGATATTATCCTATCTTTCTGTTAACGGCACACCAACATGATTGGCCGTTTAGCAAGAAGCAGCTGTCTCAGGTACGTAGGGATTTGCGTAGGTATTCCATAATCCTAATTTTTGGAACTGTCCATATTTCTTTAGCGTGCTCATAAGTAGAAAATAACACTTAAACTATCTTTAAAAAAATTTCTTATTTGGAGTTCCACTCTACTCGCGTAATAAAAGGTAATTTCTTTTGCAGATTTTTTATAATCACCAAGTCGCAGTGAATCTGTTAGTCATCAACGTATCTGCGCAGTTAGTTGATTAGAAATTAATTTCTCGACATAACTTGGTTAGGATCCCGCAATAAGTTGTATGTCCCATTGCTAAGTAACCAATTGGTTCCACGCAACGCAAATAGAAATCTAATTCTTTGGGCCAGGCCTAGGACAGCTGTTAATCAGATCAGTGGTCTCGTTAAACTGAGATATGCTTAGGTAACCGGGCCAAGAGTAAGTACGTCTTTCAGAACACTGAAACATCAACACTTCTCTATAATGCTTAGAACAGCGAAAGACATAGCCAAAATGCGTACATTGCTGTAGGCTTATATTTAAGTGCATTATTTTCGAAAAGTAGAGTTTAAACAACAATTGAAGTTTTTTTCCTCTTAGTTTTTTCGCAACGCATAGTTACTTGATTGGTGGATTCTACCACTTCACAAGCAAAATTAGTTGGTGTTACATTTGAGAGATAAATATGAATAAGGAATTATTTTTTCCAATGAAAATTGGTCGTTACTATAATGGATTATTCCTCAACTGTTTAGAAAAAGGATGTAAAAATGACCGATCATGGAGTGGAAGTTAGACAAACACCCCATGAATGAAAGGTTAAAAAGATATGATAAAATGAAAATAATGACTGCTGATCAAATAAAAAGGTAAACATATAGACAGACAGAAAAACGAATTAGTAAATAAATGAAATATTCTAAAAGATATAAGCAACGAAGGAGAATGAATAAAGACAACAGACATGCAGAAAAATAAACAAACGCATAAACGTGTAGCATAAAAAGTAGAGAGAGAGAGAGAGAGAGAGAGAGAGAGAGGGTGAACATCATTGGGCAAGCAAGAAGATGATGCAATTTGAACCAAGCTTCATCACCCACTTCCAAACCCAGTGACCCGAGAGATGTGAAAAGCATCCCGAGTGTCCTCCAGATTCTGCGATGAGGAGCCACTCGAAGCCGAAAGCCGTCAGCAGCGGTTGAAATTCTCGAGTGGTCTCGAGAAGATTAACTCCCTTTTTATGTTTCAAATTTCTAGAGATCATCCATTTATTCATCACGTTCGCTCGCCGATAGTTGAAACCTACGTCATTAAAAAACAAAATTCTGCGTAAAATTTCCTCTTGCAGTTCATAGAAGTATTAAAAGTTGCAGGAATGCTGCCTTATATACGCTCACTATCATTTCATAAAGCGTTAAAGATTTATTTGTGTGTGTGTGTGTTTTTATTTTTTTTTTTTTGAGTCTCGTGAGGACTTGCCCGTAAAGAAGTCATTACTCACCTTTTATTGCTTTCCATGAATTTGTCGAGTTTTCTCTCCCTTCAGTGGCTCACTTCGTCTCTCGCGTCTCCACAGGTATTGCCGTCCCCATTAAAACCGTTTCCCTTTCCTGAGAAATATTGAGGTTCTGTTGCCTTGAGGAGTAAATTTGTCATTGCGTAAGTAAACAATGCATTTTACGCAGGTAAATATATACCGCATAAGGCATAAAGTATTATGTAAATTAATTATTAATGTATAAAACAATATTCGGCAAGTCAAGAGATACACTCTCCTCTCTCTTCACCCTCACCCTGACAGTGCGGATTTGGGTTGTGTGGGGCACCTGGTCACTTGGACACCACACCCCCCACCCCCCACCCCTACCTCCCCTCCATGCTAGTAATGATGATTTCAACAACCAACATGAACTGTACAACAACACAGTAACAACAACTACTACTGCGTGCAGGTGCATACATGTGATATATATATATATATATATATATATATATATATATATATATATATATATATATATATATATATATATATATGTACCGTGTGTGTGTACATGTTACAGATATATATGCTAATCCTAAGTGGGTCCCCTACGAAATGATTCTAGATCCGCCACTGGCCCCCTGGTACCATCTGTCTTTCTACTCCTTCATACTTGCGCAGTTGATCTGCTTCAAACCGGTATATAAAGAATACTCGTAGTTAAGGTCTTTCTACAAGTTCCAATTAATCCTTGCTTATCAAAATACTCTTATAAATTCTGCGACTTCAAGATGGCATTGGCATCATCTAAAAGGTTATGTAGGGACCCTTTGAATGGAAGAGATCTCATTAAACTTAGAATAAAGAATATCTTTAGATTTTAAGCAATTTCTATTGAAAATTCCTTTTAATGGTCTATACAAGAGCAATAGAAGGTCGACGGTTATAACTGTTATTTAAAGCAATTTAACGACTGCGCTGTTACGAGGTTTCAAAACATGCCAATGAAAAGGCCAAAATAGAGGTCTTTGATGTTTAAGGATATTTTAGTTCAACCAGACCACTGAGCTGATTAACAGCTCTCCCAGGGCTGGCCCGAAGGATTAGATATTTTTACGTGAATAGGAACCAATTGGTCACCTAACAACGGGACCTACCGTTTATTGTGGGATCCGAACCACACTATATCGAGAAATGAATTTGTATCTTCAGAAATAAATTCCTTTGATTCCCCGTTGGTCGAGCCGAGATTCGAACTCCAGACCACCGGATTGGTAGCCGAGCACGAAAACCACTCGTCCAACGAGGAACTGGTCCTTGTTGTAACCACAATATGCGGCAGGGAGAACGAACACGTTCAAAATCATTCATTCTAAGGAACCGCATGAGAAAAAATTGCTCTTCAATTCATTTCATCGGTCGTCTTCATTCAACAGCATTCAGGTGGCAATGGTGAATACGCTATCTTAATGTTCAAAACACAACAGTCCAAGACCTTCTGTCCATATCTATTCTAAAAAAAAGAAAGAAGAGAAGTAGATGTGATGAAAATCGTACTTAGACAAACAAAATATAACATTTAAGAACATTATATTTTTCTATAAGACTTTTTGAAAACAGTTGTGTGATGAAAATCTTTCATCGTTTGCACACACACACACACACACAGACAAAGCAAAGGATATAGGACCTTAGTATCTGTATTCTATCGACGCACCAACATCACCTGAAGTAAAATCCTCCTTGACTCTCAAAGTTATATGAGTATGCATTTTCTACTGCCTTCCTCGACTGCTGGAATCCAGTCAGCCTTGTATGATAAAAGTTAACGTAACACACACACACACACACACACACATATATATATATTATATATATATGTATATATATATATATATATATATTATATATATATATATAATATATATAATATATATATATTTCTGAGTGAGTGATATATATGTGTATATATATATATATATATATCTATATATATATATATATGTATATACTATAATATATATATATATATATATATATATATATATATATATATATATATATGTATAACTGCATCACGAAAGTTTGGAACGTGATAAATCCATAAATAAAGGTATAAGCCACGAAGGAAAAATAAACAACGGAGTTTCTTCAAGATCTGTCGACTGAACGTCCTTTACTCAACAGACAAACTACTGAGTAAAGGTCGTTCAGTCGAAAGATCATGCAGAACTCCATTTTTTATTTTTCCTTCGTGGATTATACCTATATATATATACCTATATATATATAATATAATATATATATATATATATATATATATATAATATATATATATATAGTATGTATATATAGAATAATAAAAAAATTTGTTTGCCGGCAGTATTTTAATAAGTACATGACTCTTCACTATTGAAAACAGCGAAACAAAGTCGTAAAGAGGAAAGAAAAAAAGTTATCAACAAGTAGCATGAAAACGTTCAGTGCTAGTGATCCAAAGTTAGATAGTATTATTTCCGGCTTCTCAGTATGGGGACGCTATTTTGTCGGGGATTTCAGTGGTCATGATAATCGCAAATCGGAGTTCATAGTAACTGAGATCTTTGTTATTCACGCGTTCTTGAGCCTTGTTGCCGCAGGCAAAGAAGAGCTCGTGTCATGATACCAACATGGGATGTCCTCTTTCTTTCAAAGGTTTTGACAGCGTCTTCGGCCTTGAAGGAATGACTTCAACGCGTCTCGCTGTTGCGAGAGACAAATATCATGATCTCACAGACGCCTTTGAGAAATGCGAATAAAATGCCAAATACACAATAATATAAGCATAATTGTACTCATAATCAAACGGCCGAAGATATTCAAAGATTATACGCCTGAAGTTTCATACTTTGCCTTTTTAAAATTTATAGTTGTGTTCAGTTGAAAACTGCGACGATATTGATGCCATCTAGTGGGAACTTGCTAAAAGGTGTTTGGGTCTGACGCCTCTCCCTAGCCAAGGTTCGCGCATGCAGGTGCTGGTGGTTCCTGAGGGGGAAGGGGGAGGGGGGAATGGGGAGGGTGTTGCTCATTTCGTCCTAAGCAAATTCACGCCCACCTTATACTTCAAGGATTTGCAACAGGATGTCAATGACGCTTTTTATCTTTGACTGTTAGCGAAAAAAAACACATATCAAAATTTTCACGGACGTAATTTGTGCATGTTTGTAATGCCATATTCGTACTAAGAAAATGGGAAACACTGGTTTCAAAATTTGAATATCTTAATGTTTGCGGTATGTTGATCAGGTTTATTACCGTTTTTTCTCGGTATTATCCTGGATATACCAAAACTTCCGAGGATTTTCCTTTCATTTTTTTAGTAAGGTTGCCTCAAGTATTTATTCGTGGCTTCCACCTTGATTTCTGGATAAAGTAGCGACTATAATAAGAGTAAAAAAAAAAAATAACAAAATAAATGAAAAATTTATAATACACAGAAACAATAACGAAAAAGTCTCTCGTGAAATAGTAACAAAACGCCCTATATCTATTTGTACTTCACATGTAACGTGAAGTTATATATACAAACATACATACATACACACATACATATATTTATATATATTATATATATATATATATATATGTATATATATGGATATATATATATATATTTATATATATATATATATATATATATATATATATATGTGTGTGTGTATATATGCATATATATATATATATATATATATATATATATATATATATATATATATATATATATACTATATATATACATGGTCATGCCAAACAATATCGATGGGCACATATTTCTGCTTTAACCTTCCACTTCCAAATACGGCAACCGTCTCGTCATTCTTAATTATCATCTACTTCTTTTTCCTTTTATGGACATCCCATTACATGGTCCTCACTTATTTCGTCTTTCACTCATATTCCTTTACGATACATCTGTTCACTGCCATTTTCACCATTTTCTCTCTCGTTTTTTCGTCTAAAAACATTTTTTTTTTTTCACCGAGATACATTTTAACTGTTGTAACCTCCCGTCCACTATTCTTGATTTTCATGCAGTTCCAATCATCCGATGCAGATAAATCTTTTGCCTATACCTTGTATTTTGCCTATATACCGTATATTAATTTTCTGTGTTTAGTAAATATTCAATATTAATATACAGTAAGCCACTGGAAAAAGGTATTTCCCTCTAAGGAATTGTTATACAGTATTATTCAGTCTAACATTGTACATTTTTTTGCAATTTGAATATGTCTTTCAATGTTTATTGTTATATCTAAGTTACTTATGGGCTTTATCAATCGTCCGCCAAAGAATATATCACATATAACTTTTCCTCTTTATTTACGTCTAACTTGTTCCACTCACTTTTCGCTTACTCGGGGAGTAAGACTACAAGCAACACTGTTGTTGTTGTTGTTGTTGGGGGTACGAAAGGTCTATGGAAGAACCTAAATAGGTCTGAAAAAGGTGTTTTGCATTCAGGTAAAGATACAGGAATTGTATGATAGGATATTTATGATTTATTTACCAGAAAGAAAATGTAAAAAAATAAATAATGTGTATGTTAAACAGTAGTACAGAAAAATTATTTCTTATATAATACAAGGCTCTATCTCAGCGTAGATTTTAGCATGTTTTAAATCTTGCATGCGTCCCCAGTAAGCTGGAGGTCTGATCACACCTTGTTTCCCATTTAAAAGTCTGATGTCATGTTCTGTGTCATTAATGATTTTCACTGAGGTTAGTTAAAAAAAAGCGGCGAACACCCTCATCTTGCTTCCATGATTTTGAAATTCATCTCTTCCCCATTTGCTTCATTAAATATTAAAAAGAAGGTCAGGATTTTGAACTAGTACTGCTGGTATTTGTCCCTCTTGTTCTATAAATTACACTAAATCTTTATTTCTCTTAGGTATTTTATTTTTTATGCCGTTTCAGCAACCTTTAGATGAAGTCGATGATTTATAATTAATTATTTACAAACTGGCTTTAAAGGTCTTTCTACCCCTAAAAGATTCTTCCATGAAATATTGCGAAATATATTTGTATTTTAATTCATAAAATCTGGCAAAAGTTGCCTGACATTCGTGGTCTTCTTTCCTCACTCTCAGCTTGTTTTAAATTTTCTTGCCATCATAATCATCATTAACATCAACTAGTCTTCTGGAGAGACGTTTTGAATCAATTCCCTTCGAATTATATTGTTTTGAATTTATGTTCCTTCTCCCAATAGTCTTTTGAAATAACAGGTCTCTTAAAAATATATTGACTAGATTTGCAGTCATTGTACTTCCTCTTCATGCTTAAGAAGTTAAGAGTTTCATAGTTCGCTTCCAATATGTTGCCATGCTTCTGTACTAGTATTGTCTTAGCCTGTATATGTACAATATATATATATATATATATATATATATATATATATATATATATATCTATATATAATATATATAGATAATACATATATATATCATATATATATATATATATATTATATAATATGTATATAGATATATATATATATATATACTATATATATATATAAATATATATACCATATATATATATATATATATATATATATATATATATATATATATATATATATATATATTATATATATATATATAGTATATATGTATATATACCATACATATATATATATATATATATATATATATATATATATATATATATATTATATATATATATATATATATATATATATATATATATATATATATATATATATATATATATATATATATTGTACATATACAGGCTAAGACAATATTAGTACAGAGGCATAGCAACATAATGACAGCAAAATGTGAAACTCTTAAGCATGAAAAGGAAATAACAATGACTTTGGAAATCTAGTCAAGGTATTTTAAAGAAACCTGTTAAGTTAAGGAGAAATTACTAGGAAAATTATGGAGGAGACTGTGTATGCGTGTGTCCGTGTATGTGTGTGTATACAGAGAGAGAGAGAGAGGGGGGGGGGCCGTATTTGGAGTCTTAATTTGCAGCTACCTATGTTTACTGCATGAACTTATTGCTTTTTATATTTTCTTATCATCTTATATTTTTGTTATTATATCTCTAGAGTTTCCTATTTCC